>NW_028279553.1:0-27625 GCF_059751315.1 Micrasema longulum | reverse complement strand
TATACGCATTTTTAAAAATATAATTAAAATGCAGTTCTACAAAAAAAATATCAGAAGCAAAACTCAACATTTATATCATTTAATTAATCTTTTTATTCAGAAAACTTTTGTCGAAATTAATAGGAAATATTATACTTTGCATGTTACCATAAAATTGATATTTTTCACGTAAACTGTGAAGTTAAAGAGCTGAAACTTTTATTTATGCCGATGAAATTCGAAAAATTTTAACAAACTCAAAATATTTTTCAAAAATTCACCTGGTCCATAAAGAAGTATAGAAATGGAAAATAATAACATTTTCAGGTGTCGCCTAGTATGTAATGCCTAGTATAAATCTCGCCTGCATAAATAAAGGTTTCAGCTCTTTGACTGCACAAACATTAACCGATGAAAGAATTGAAGGAATATAGATGTTCAACTATGAGCAGAATGGTAAATGTTACAGTATGTAAAGCCGCCACTTAAACCAGCCAATGACAGGTCATAAGCCCTGGTGATGCCTTGACTTATATGTACCTTCTCTAAAATGTTCTTGATCTCTGTTGTAATATGTTAATATTTACAGCTCCCCAGGGAGTTGAATCCAGTCCTTGTCTACAAAAATTTTGACAATCTCAAAATATTGTTAGCTTTAAATGTTTTCAAAGTTAAAACATCTCGTAAGTTTTTATAAAAAATAATCTAACGCGTCTTATTTAGTAAATTATCAGACGTCTAACGTAAATATTCAAATTTAAAAAATAATCAACCTTTTAGTGTTTCATTTAAGTTAATCCTCGGCAATAAACTTAAAGGCATTTGAATAGAGAGCTTTGAGCAGACGTTAAGAGATCTCGTCTTAAATTTCATACAAAATAGAGGTATTCGGGTGGAACTAAGATGCACCCTCGAGTGTAAGAACAGGTAGAGTGAGTTAGTCTAGAGAGGAGAGAGAGGTGCAAGGTCTGGAAGATATCTGAGAGATACTAGAGACTATACTCTCATACTGACGAGACTTGATGGAGAGTCGTTAAATTAACTATTTCTGTCTAAGAGAACATACTGTCAGTTAACTGAGCAGAAATGTAATCAAATATTTTTGATAATTAATCCTGATGTTGAAAATCATTGCAACACAGAGGGGACAAAGTTTTGAGAAGGGGATACGGAATTCAAGACATTTAAAGGACATATGACCTGCTATTGGTTGGTTTTAGTGACAAAAATCAACGTGTGATAAAAAACAAACGTTGACATGTAAAACAGGTTAAAAAAATTAACACTGTGCAGTCTTCCTCAAAACAGGCTTTCCTAGTAAGGAGGACTCTTAAAATCGCTTTTGTACATGAAATATTAAATAAAGTAAATAAAAAAAAGGAACAAACCATTACGTCATTTTACTGTAAAGGTAGGCAGATAGGATTGGATAGAATGCCACTTTATAATATCTTTGAATACATACCTTCTTCTTCCTCTATATTCATGCATCTTCTTTTCGTTTTCCGACTTTTAACATGTTCTTGCGTACATGTATTTGTTGAATTTTGTCATGCCATATCTCTCTTGGTCTTCCTCGTTTCATGCATCCATCAATATTCGCACCGATATTTTTGTCAGCCGTTTATTTGCCGTCCATTTGGTCTTCATGTCCAAATCAACCCAGCACTCCAATCTTGATTTTGCCAATGCTGTTTGTCTCACGATAATGGACGTTCTCGAAATTTGTTCACCTACCATGCGTAGTGTTACCACACATTCGTCTAAGAGATCGCATTTCAACAGCATTTAACGTACCTTATTTTTGTATTTGCAATTCCACACCTCATTTTCATACATAATGGTTGGCACCAGGATCCCATTGTGAACTGCTAATTTTGCCTCCTGCGAAAAACATGTTTTTTTTCTATGATCCAAATTTCCTTAACTCTGCCATCTTTCTGTTGCTTTTGTGAATCCAAATGTTATGAAGCATACACTGTGTATCAGAGTGGATGAAAAATACAATTATTTTTCTTTAATGATATGAGCAAAGGAAATAAAAAATGCCGTCAAAAATACAACATATTTAAGGAAAAAGTAAAAAATTGGATTCATAATTATTTTTGTGTAGCACTGATTTAAAACAAGGTATACATATTTTTTTATAATTTACACGTTAAAATAAAAATATGTATTAATTTAAAATAAAGTAAACAAACAATTGTAAGACGTCATTCCCCATTATGTAACATTAAAACAATAAAACAGTGTAAAGACAAACCAGCAAAGTTTCCAAAAAGAATCATACATATTATTAAATTGTGTTACAACAAAAGGGTGTGTTTATGTGTATTTGTATAAGAGTAGGTGTAGATGTGTGTTTATGTGTATTAGTGTAGGAGTAAATGTTCAGGTGTATGTAAGTATGAACATTTTTAAATAGTAAGTGGGATCGTATCGCAGCCAGAAATAAGGAGTTTTAATTTTTAAATAAATAAAGGGGCATGTAAAGTATATATCTATATATATATGAAAAAAAGCATTATAGTTAGAGCAAGAACGATAGAGGAAAGAGTGTTGTGCATAGCATATAAGTTATTTATTAAAAATATTCGGTACACTTTCACTTATTTGTTTGACTGGTTGCTTTAACCCTCTTATGGACATCTTTAGACTAAAATCCAGTCTGAATTTCATCAAGAATTGTCAATGAATAAATAAAGTAAGTATAAGTATAAAAATAACATAAAAACTGTTTTTAGTTGTAATATATTATGTTCATATTTTTTTATCTTAATAAACGGCTTAACTCAATAACTACTCTCAGATTTAAATCCTGGAAAAGGAAATTGAGTGGAATTAAGTCTGCCTCGCAGTTTAGAGATCGGCACGTTCGCCTAGCATGCCTGAGGTCCCTGGTTCGACGTGGACGTAAAATATTGGTTTTGAAGGTGGTTCTACACTGCAAAATTTCATAGTTCTTTGACTGTGTTAAAGCGTGAGACTGATCAACTTACCGCCATGCGACGCTAATGATACATATACGTAGAACGCCACAATTGGAAGTGCTAATGTAGTGCCCTATGTACCACAGTGTGCAGAAAAATGGTGATGATGAGGAAACTTGTATTTTTCCTCAAATCGTTACAAAAGACGGAAAATATTTTTGAGAATGGAATATGGAAGTTTAGGTCTTTACAGGGCTTATGATATATCATTAAATGGTTTAATAGGCCACTTGATACACTGAGTAACATGCACGTTTTAGGCGTTGCCTAGTAAGTGAAATGGTTCAGCGATATGAATCTCATCCAGATGATAAAGGTTTCAGCTATTTTACTTCACAAATGTCAACAGATGGAAGAGTTGAGGAAATGTGGATGTTTAAACATAGGCAGAATTCTAAATGTTATACAGTGTGCAAAGTGGCCTCTTAAACCAGCCAATGATAGGCCATAAGCCCTGTAAATACTACTTAAACTATACTTGACTCTCATATTTCCTTATCAAAAGTGTTTTCCCTCTGTCGCATAAAATTTAGACTTAAATAACTCCCTAGGGAGGAATCCAGTATGTCTACAAAGATTTGTACTTACTCAAAACATTGTGTATTTTCCATTATTTACGTCTACTAAAATTTTTATTCAACAAAATCACATAAAAACAACCATATTGAGCTGAATTAGAATTTAAACGACTTCATTAAGCTCAAAATATGTCAAATTAATGAAATTTTATTCCCAATTTATTCCGCGGCGAAAACTTCATACGGTAATGTTTTTATTTTGGGCATTGGCTGGACTTATTAAATAATTATTCATTATATGCGCATACCAATTAAGGCTCGAAGCAGAGGTTGAGAGACTCCAAGTAACAAATCACACAGCGGAAGGGTTGCCGATAAATATCCAGGATGTCGAGCAGGAAGCAGGATACGCAGACCGAATGGTCCTTTTAAAAAACGCCCCGAACAATAGCCGTATATAAAACCCTTTTCTAAACATGAACCGAGGTTAAGGTCTTCAGCACGGTGATGATAAACCACCCCTATCTTTTTTGATCTTGCTGATTTTGAAAAGAACAAAGCTAAAAAGTGTAACCAGTAATTGCTGTAAAAAATTTATATAGCGCATGGGCGGTTTTGATCGTATGTAGTTTCCGGTTTTGGAGTAAAATAAATTTGACTAAAAGCAATATTTAAACACATCTTGTAGCTACAGAATGCATAAACAGTGATAAATCACGCTACTTTATATCATAATAATATAAATCTATGATAATTTACCTGCAATTTGTATGTAATTTCATTATAAATGCTAAGTCCCTTAAATTGTGTGTTTTGTTAAAAACCTTTGCGTCGAAATCAAATCAATATTCACAAAGAGTAGGTTACGTATCTCTCAACAAAATTGGTTTCTAAAGTTGTATAAATCACTTCAGAATTGCTTGTGATTCCGTTAGTTAGTTGAGGTTTATAAGTAATTTTTTTTTTTTTTTAATATTGTAATTGTAATTGTTTAAAATATGGTTTGTAAGGAAAACGTCGGAATGAGTGATTTAAATTAAATAAATAAATAACAACTTCGTTATTTTAACATTTTTTTTTTTTTATACCTACCGGTTTCAAAGCTATACAAGCTTCTATATCAAGGAAAAATTAACTTAAGAATCCCATCGTACTTTATTTTAAAAGTAATTACAAAATATAACATCGAACAAATGGAGTTAATAAATTAAGTATTTTTGTCTTGTTGTTCTTGTAAAAATAAAAAGTCTGAAGTGAGATGAGTACTACCTTTAAAACTTAATAGGGGTGAACCTAAGGAAATATTGTTTGTTTCGTTTTTTATAATTGTTTTTTTTTATTTTGAACCCCTAATTACCTAATTTAAATATTTTGTATTCAACATACAGAACTTCTAATCCAGTGTCTTCATTTTAATCATAAATTTTATAAATAAAATTGATTTATTTGGTTAATATTTTTTGTATTTTTTTTTCTTTTATGAGCACGTCACTGGGCATAACCCGTGTCCAGGCAACATAATTTATTTTGCGCTCCTTATGCTCATTTGGTGTATCAAAATAATATTTACATTTATACATACACACGTAAACAAAAATATACACATCCACATACATATAAATAATAGTAATAACATGTTAAGTAATGTGCAGATATTGAGCCGAGAAATAAGCCACTCTTCGCGGGCTTTTGGGCATTTCTAAACTAGCAAGCTCCTGATATCCCAACGGATACTTACATATATACCCGTATATGACGATATGAATTATGTACAATGATTAAAATTGCGATTTCACGGACAAGTTTCTGTTTTTCCTTTATTTTTCTAGATACTGTCTTTTTTAAAAATAATTTAATCGATCCTTATTAAGTTTGTTTTGGAATTATTACTATGCAACTAGTGTAATAATATGTTTTAATGCAAAGGATCTTCACCGACAAGCCATATAAATTAGCTCCGTGAGTCCTGTAATAGTAAACAAATATATGTTTACGTATATTTGAGTCGGCCTCGTGGTGGAATAGTCAGCGCGAATGCCTACCATGCAAG
This sequence comes from Micrasema longulum, assembly GCF_059751315.1. NCBI lineage: Eukaryota > Metazoa > Arthropoda > Insecta > Trichoptera > Brachycentridae > Micrasema > Micrasema longulum. The sequence continues at coordinate 22,088 of NW_028279553.1, read as the reverse complement.
GGGTCTCTGGTTCAATTCCCGGCATGCTTGATATGAAATATTTATTAAAAAAGGGTATTTTCACCCTAGAATATTTCATAGTCCCTGGACTGGTTCCTGAAGCCTAAGACTGATCATCTTACCTTCATGTAACAAAAAATAATGAAGATACGCTGCGATTTGTGTACCAATGCAATGCCCTATGCACCATTCGGTGCGGAATGGGAATGATGATGATATATATATATGTGTTTATTATACTATGTTTATGTAAATAAATAAATACAATAAAAAAAATAAAAAAATAATGGACGCTTCTATTGGAGTACCAAAAGTACCTTATGCACTACTTGGTACGATTTGGAAACATTTGATGATAATTGTGTTTATGACTGCACATAATATTTTTAAAATGATCGTTCATAGTTAACTATAATGATGTTTCCGTTCTTATCTTCGGCTGTTTTTTAAAATTGAAGTTTTATCATACTGTTGATAAAAGTGGGTATAAAAGAAGTGTCTTGATCAAGAATATGCAAATTCAAAACTCTAATACAAAATTTCATTCAGTTTTTGTTAGAGTATTTTTGGTGATCATGGTTTTATTCCCGACCGTTAAGTTCATAGTCTCGAATATTTTTAAACCAAATTTTTAACTTTTTAAATCAAACGTACATTTAAGTTATGATTAAGAATAATTGTTTATAAATTTAATGATTCGTATAATTTTCTGCATTTAGTTTTTTTTTAAAGGAATAATTCGCTAAGCCTCTATTCTTGAGGCTTGTCAGCAGGTGGGAAAGAAAGGATATGGAAGGAATAATTAATAATACACCACAACACCCAGACCAATTGAGAAAAAATCTTCATTGGATTTTTTCTTTCAACTGGCGAGAAACAAACCCGTGACGCCAGTTTCATAGTTGGCCGTTTAACCAACTGCTCTACGGCGCTTGTAATACATTATTCTGGATTGTGTGTTTTTTTTATTTATTTTTTTATATTTTTTTTATATAGGAGTTGCTTTATTATTTACCTTGCTTATAATATACAAGGTTTATATTTCAAAAGTGGATTTTTCTGCAAATTAATTTCTTTAAATTTATCTAAACTGTTGGGATCAGGAGGAATGTACTAATGTGGGCCAATCAGGAACTTCTCAGCATTTGCTTATGTGGAGAGGAAACCACTCAAAACTCTTCAGGAGAAGCCGGCCTGTTGGCAGTAGTCAACAGGCCTTCCGTTCCTGTAGAGGAGTGTTCGGCATTTTCTTCCCTACTTTGGTTTATTTTACCGATAGCCTTCACTTTATTGATCATGTATAATACTACCTCTCGTGTGAGTTCTTTATTACCTATCACCGATGGGATGTCGCATAGATCTTCACCCAAGCTTCTGCATCGCGCCTCCAGATTGTGTGTTGTGTGTTGTCTGCCTACTGTAAAAAAAAATGTTGTAACTATATTATATTTTCTGAAACCCCCTGTTTTTATAAAATGTTTGTTTTTCTGAACTATCTAAGATTGATAAAATCCATTGGAATTGGAACAAGTTTTTATTTAATAACTTTCTGTTATGCATTCAAATTTTGCGACAAACAGACATCTCAAATTTCAGCCACTATTAACAAAGTTCTTGATTTCACGAGCTAATAAAAAACGTAATTTTCTAACTTTTTTTTCTCATATCTCTCTCTTTAGCTTACTACAAATAATGACTTTTTTACACGGTAAATAATAATTTTAGAGCCTGATTTCATATTATCCCTGAAAAGTCAGCACTCCACACTTCTCGGGGGACGTTCACAAGAATAACACCGTGTAAACGTCCGAGTTTGTCTGTCAAAATTGACAACTTCAAACTTTATAGCATAGAATTAAGAATAATCCAGAAGGAGCGTAGAATCATATTTGAATACATCAAACTGTGTTCAATAATCCCCCACTATGACTTACTTTCACCGCGTGCATTCGTGATGTCGTCGCATAATGTTGCACAATGGGAAAAATATAATTATAAAACAAACGTAAGGTTAAAAAAAAAGCAATCTGTTAATACCTCTAAAATTTTATTGTGCACGCAAAAAAAATTGATTGACACAACAGAGTAGATAAGTAAATGGTCATCTAATAAGAGTAATTGTATTCATGTACTTTAAACTTAAAATTTAAATTTAAAAAAATATTTAACATAAAACAGATATTTTTATATCATGTTAAATAATATTTGATGTTTCAAAGATAATGAAAGTCAAATGTCTACGATAGAGTTGTTTTATCCGAGATTCAATTTTCATTAGTTCTCTCATAAGATGAGCAAAGTAGGGTAAATAAAATTACTACCCTGGCAACACTAACGAAATGTTTATTTTGTTTCTTTGAAAATCTTACAGATGGAAAAAAAATTAAATTTTTAAGTAATGCATTTGTTACATACACATTCATTTGCTAATTACACATGCAATGTGATTGCTTCCTGTTTCTTTAAAATCCTAGCAGTATTTCTACACTTTAAAAGGACACAACACGGGATAGTTGAATTCAAATCAGAAGTTGCGTACTGAGCGACGTCTAAAAAAAAGCTAATGGGTCAAAACGTAAACCTACTCATTTTGATGTGCGTATGCGGTTTCTGGACTATTCTTAATTCTATGCTTTATAGACTTAATGGAAAAAAATGTATTTTAAAGTATGTGTTATCAGATATTTAATCTAGTTCCACGATATGAATATTGTTCATATACGCACGCATTATCCACAGTGTAATGGATTAATGAGTGACAATAGTTTCTCGGAAGCAAGAATGCGTCAACACTTTAGGTGCAGGTGTTCCGCCATTCGTCCATTTTTCGTTAATTGTTAACCCAACCAACGAACTCCAACTACCAAGTTCCCCGGTGAACTACTGCAGCAAACCGTGCTTTACTAAGACTCACGGTTGATGTCTGTAAGTACTATGCAATACCACTCCTGGATGCGTTTTCACCTCCAACTTCCATGATGTCTGCCGGTATACGAGTTATGTCAGGTCGCGTCGTGTCTGTAGACGTTTTTTTTTTCCCATTGCTGACCTTCCGGGTGGACAGAAGAATAGACATGTACCTAGTGCGTCCTCATTTGTTAAGTGATTAAAGACCTGCTTTAGGTAACCTCTTCAGTCGTTTACATAATTTTTCCGTCATCACATCACGTTTAGTAAAATGGCATTTATGAATTTAAAAATACAGATTTGCTTAGGATATAATTACGTTTTTAAACAGCTTATAAATACCAAATCTTACTGTCATTATTATTACTATTACTTTGTTATATTTATAATCATTTTCCTTTGTATGCACTTGTGAAACAATTTTAGGTCGACATCCCAAGAAAGATTTCACCCTTGATGAGAAGAGTTATCATGCCGGTAGTTTAATGGTAGTATAGTGTCTCATAATAGTGTCCCATAACCTCTTTCCATATCCTCCCTATCCCACCTGCTGACAAGCCTCAAAATAGAGGCTTAGTGGGTTATTCTTTTAAAAAAAAGTATAATAATTATGCTTACTATTATTTATCGATGGGCTTTAGTATTTCTTTTGACTTTTCTATATCTACACACAGTGTTTTTAACAAATTTGCCAAATTAAATGAGGGCCATGTTTTGATACTGCTTAATTAAAACATAAAAAGTAATAACTTAAAAACCTTTTTTGTGTGTTAGAAAAAAAACACTGAATTCTCCCGGAAAAGGAGAAGTTATATTAACAAATGCGTATTTAATATTTTTCAAATTACATTAACTTTATTTTTTATGTAAGTAAACACTAGTATTTGACCACTTTTCAATTTATGTCTACTGGTTTCGAAACGTACCCATCTTTTTGTAAAGACACTCACTACACCAACATGCAAATAATAGTCACCGATACATAGTATTTACCTAAAAATACCTCAATTACACGCAGAGTTAAAAGGGATGCAAACACCACCATATCCAAACAAACACTCAAATTAGGTTAATTAAATTTAGCAATATGTGACAAAATGTGTGGGGGGGGGGGTTTATGAAGGGGAGGGGCTAAGTGGTTGAACGTTACACGATTGGTTAATTTTTAATAAAAAAGTTGGCTTTGTTGAAAATATATTTTTTTAATGTGAAACATCTCCAAGTTGTTTAATTTAAGTCCTTTTTTATTATTTGAATGTAAAATTCCAACTCCTGTATCGTCATTTAAATCGTGATTTAAATTTAGGAGGTGATATCACAAACGATTTCAGAAAAAGTATGTTAGTAGTGAAATACTAATATTTACTAACAATCATTAAAATGTTTTACCACAAAGTTAATCCTTTGAACAAAAATAATAAATAAATTGTATTTCAGAAAATGTTATGCGCTATATATATATTTTTTAATATCATGTAATGTGAACTTATACTTGACGACATTCATAAATATAATTACGTCCCTTTCAAAGCCTATTTAATCAAATAAACTTGTTTTCAAATAAAAATGTCATCGTTCTTATAAAAAAGGCATGTAATTTATTTCTCAGAAACCGTTAATGTATACTTATTTATATGGAAATTAATAACTCCTCCAGCAATCTTTTTTGAATCTTCGTCAAAACAAATTATACAATATTCTGGAACATGTTTCTATATACAGTTCAGAAGATGGGGGGGATACAAGCACTCGCCATGCTTCTTATAAATATATACTTTCAAATATAAGTCTTTGTACAAAATATAGCAGGGTCATCAAAAAAAAAAAAATAAAATTGAAAGTTTTGAGTTTGTAAAACTAACCTTCATATATTTTTCAAAGTTTTGTTTCTTTTACCGTCTTACATTTTAAAATTAATCAATTATTTTATATCTGTATTGGAGTTATCAATGAATGAACACTTTGTATCCCGAAGTCGTGTAAACACGTGATTATATAACCATGCGTTGTGTCCCGGTCCCGTGTTTTCACGTGGTGTACCAGCTGTCTAAAAAGTGCATTTTATTGGCATCTAGTGACTTTTATTAGTTCTTTCTTGCTGCTGGTAAACCACGGGACACAAGGCATGGTTAAAATAAACACTTGTTAACACGGATCCGGGATACAAAGCACAAAAAAAGAGTGAGGCCCTGTATATGTGCTAACATTGCAATGCGCAATGTGGCTCTCCATAAAGGTCAATGTTGGCAAAACTATCATATAAAAATGAATTATTTAATTTTTCAAATTAATCTGAGAAGTTTCACTTGATTTTACTTAGTATTTTCATAATTATGACACTTTTAAGAAACCCTTCACAAAGCATGAAATTTCACAAAAATGGGCCGGGCACAGGGTAAATTCTATGTGTATTCGGCCGGTGCTCAAAGTGTAAAATTTTATTTGCATGGTATTATACATTTAAATAGTCATATAAGAAAATATTACGATAATGGTGTTTTAGAATGTATAATATGATCATTATTCAAGAGTTCGCTAGAGAAACCTCTTTATTGCTTAGAACAAAGGCATTAAAAAAAATTGATTACTTTTCAGTTGAACAACAAACGTATAACGGATGGTTTGAGTACCTGCGGCCCGTTGTATTAATGTAAACTGTAGCTAATTTAGTGTTTTATAATCATATAATGGTTTTTGTCTGTATGAGTGACTTTATTAGCCAGTGGCGTATTATTACTCTAAGGTTTATTATATTTTTTGTAATAGTTTGTAATACCTTTTAAATTATTGAAAAATAAAGTCCACAAATATTTTTTTTTAAATTTAACTTCTGTTAATGAAAATTTCAACAAATTTAAAATATGTTTATTTTAGTTGCAAACTGTAAAAATATAATGTGTGAATTTCAAATAATGTGATGTAATGATTTTATTGATTTTTTTGTCATTTACAAACACAATATTTAATAAAGATTTTATATTTGAAGCACTAACTTTTACTTACTGTTATGTAAACGTGTGTGGTTACATAAACCTTGACGAAGAAGCTTGTTTACTTTGAAACCGGTCGGTGGAAAAAATATAAAAAAAGAATGGTTAAAAATAGAGTTGTTTTATTTATTTTATTACAATTTACAATATATATTTTTTGCAAATTAAGAAAAAATAAATACAGGCACGTTATGCTCCAAATAAGCACAGATTTTTTTTTATTTCTTCGAGGAATAGTGTAAAAATTCATGCGAGAAAAGCGAGACAAACATAATAACAGCAAATAAAAAATTTGAATGAACTTTTAAAGAGAAAATTGTAATTATAAAATATCTATATGTGAAGTAAATGATCAAGCAGATCGATTTGTGGACAGTCATTAAAACTATCATGCATGCTGATTTAAAAATATTTTAGAAAACAAACAAATAATGGTAAACACAACTCGTGTTTCAATTTGGGGAACAGAGAGATCACTCAAACTTAGTTGCTCAAATAATGTAATCAGATGAAGAATGGAAAACATATTATTAAAAATATTGGAATGCATAGTGTCATCAGAGAGCGTCTGAATTAAAAACAATATTTTTTTATTTAAAAAAAATATTTTTCTGTAATATATTGATTATTAGATAAGGCATAACCAAGTGTTTAATTTTTATTTTTTATAACTAATAAAATATTTTTTTATATTAGTAAACTTAATTAAAAATACAACATTGTAAATCGCATTACTACTCTCGAGATAAGTATGTAAAAATCTAACCATTTTTTGCTTATAACTTGTCATTCACTGTTTAAAATTATAACTCAACAAACCGTGTACCTGTAATTGGAATTAATTAAAAATGAATTTAATGTAATACATTTTATGCCACCCTACTCTGGAACATTAAAACTGAATAATTTATTTTCAATGTAGATACTAAAGTGTGCATAATCATATTTTATTTTATTTTGGGTTTTATAATATATCCGATGCTTACAAAACTTTCACCACCCATAGAAAAAAAAAAAAACAGGAAAAAAGTTTTAATTGCCATCCCTGATACGGCCACTCGCCATCTCCTCATAAATAAAATAATCCTATTGAATTAACCATAAAGCGAGAGCTCTTTGGAACGTTTTTATTTTAGAAATCTCTTCCAAACAAAGCAAGTGTCTGTTATATTTTGTCCAAGTCTTCAAAACGAACAATTCTGAATAGAATTGGAGGCGAAATATTCACATAATCTTCTGAGGAAACATATAAATATGAGATGGTTGAACGATTTAACAAGAATCACAAATTCACAATTAAAAAGTGCGTTGCTCCAAAAATTTACACCTTAAAAGTTCCTGTGAACAAAATGTCCTAAAAAGTTACTTAATAATATTGCTCAGTCCTTGCAATGAACTACCTGGTGGAAAAAACACAAAAAATTAATTAAAACCTATGTATTGTCATTAAAGTTTTTTTTATTTATTCATTGGTTCAACAGTATCAGTGATAGGTTTTTTATAAATTGAAAGAAAAATATCGAGGAAGTTTGGACAAACTCAAAATATTGATAATAAAAAATGTCTTTAAATGCTCTTCTTAATGCTTGGCAATTGCGATGGAAATCTTCCCCTTCGGGGAGGGTAACCTTTTTTTTCCTTCAATTCGTCAGCGCTTAAAATCTTCTTGGGTTATTACCGATTACTGGACTACTCAGTTTTTATTGAGTCGTGGTTAATTAATTAATAATATTTTGGTTAATAATATTGTTGATTCCCCTTCTGGCTGCTGCGGATATCCTAATCAATCTTCTGAACACATCCTGTGGTCTTGTCTCTTTCCTCCGCTCTATGTTTACTGAATGGAGCTTCTAGCTAGTATCCGTGGCCCTGTTATAGGTACGGTCGGATTACAGATCTGGCGGCTTCAAAAAAAAATTTCATGGTCTTTCAAAAGTTTTGTAATTATTTCAGCGAATTCATCATGTCCAATTAATTTAATCCCAGTGTCAGTGAAAAATTCACATCCCGCTTTTCTCAATCTAATGAAGTGCATATTATGTACTTCTGGATTATCTTCTTTCAGCGCAAAGATGCTAAGGCTACCGGATTACAGAGAGCTCTTTCGGCAATGAGCAACTTTTCCACATATGCGGGCACTGCCAAAGAGACTTATGTACTCAGATGCAGTGTGCGGTATGTGGTGGGAGACTGCTGTGTTGTAATTATTAGGATTTTTGTCAAAATATTAGTTATAGGTACAAGCTTTAAAAAAAGGAAGAGCCGTACACTGGAATCCTTAAAAAAAAAGACATTTCTATTGATTTCATTAGTAGGTATACATTTGTTGCAACGGAGGAAAAAAACATTTTTGAGAAGGGAATATGCATTTACAGGGCTTATGACCTATCATTTTCTGTGTTATGTTCACAAATTTTCAAGTAAAATAGCTGAAACTTTTATTTATGTAGGAAAGGTTCATTTGGCCACCTACTTGGCAACGCCTGAAATATTTTTTTTTCTATTATAAAATTATAAAAGTCCAGAAACCAAGTACAAAAATAAATAAGTATTATGGGAACAAATTCAAGCTAGCTACAAACAAATGCTACAGTGCCATTTTTTTTTTTGGGATTTGAATGGCTTGGATATTCGCAAAACAAATCTACAGATTTTGGACGCTCTCTTGGAAATGGAATCAATGTGATTGATGAATTTAAGTTTGATATCAATATTTATCCCAACTATTAAATAAATAATGAGATATGCGAAATCAGATAATGAGTTTGAAGGAAGACAGGAAGATTAACTTCATCCACATTTGTACATGCATAAAAAAAAACTATAAAGACTCAGTTTAAGATTATTAAGATTGTTATTTGGTATATAAACTGTTCAACTGAGTAAATAATTTAGTTTTTGTATTTGTCAAATTTTAATACTGAAAGTAACATTCCATTTTTTATTAAATTTGCCCAATTCAACACACTTACACAGAAAAAAGCTATAAACATGAAAATTTTATCTCTGAAAGTTTTTCATCTGCCTATTACTACCACTACGCCTGCGCTAGTCTACCGTTCATATATACGTTGAATATAATATAGCCTCTTGTAAATTATGCGTTTCATTTAAGGGGTTTTTATTAACATTTCAAAATACACGAAACTTCATATTGTATCTCTAAAATATTAGTTCATTCTTTTGGTCGGTCCAAAACCGACGTAAATTTCAGTTTTAACCCCTTATATCCCAGTGGCCTAAACAGTATTACGCTTTTTATATAAAATATGTATGGTCTTTAAACTGATACATACGTCTTTAAAATCAATAGAATATACGTCATCGCCTGCTATATTTTATGGAAAAAAACGTTTTTAATATTTTATTTTATTTTTTAATTTAATTTAATTGAATTTTGTTTTATTTCTTTTATTTTATTTTATTTCATATTATTGTATTTGATTTTATTTTATTTGATTTTATTTGATTTTATTTAATTTTATTTTATTTTATTTCATTTTATTTCATATTATTGTATTTGATTTTATTTGATTTGATTTGATTTGATTTGATTTTATTTTATTTTATTTTATTTTATTTTATTTTATTTTATTTTATTTTATTTTATTTTATTTTATTTTATTTTATTTTATTTTATTTTATTTTATTTTATTTTATTTTATTTTATTTTATTTTATTTTATTTTATTTTATTTTATTTTATTTTATTTTATTTTATTTTATTTTATTTTATTTTATTTTATTTTATTTTATTTTATTTTATTTTATTTTATTTTATTTTATTTTATTTTATTTTATTTTATTTTATTTTATTTTATTTTATTTTAAATTAGTTTATTTTATATTAATGTATTTGATTTTATTTTATTTAATTTTAAATTAGTTTATTTTATTTTATTTTATTAGGTAATTTAACAAAGATACATACTAGAAAACATACAATTTGAAAGCATTCGTCGATACAATTTTACATGCATATATGTATTATATCTTCAATTATAGAATTACACAAAATAGATTTATATATTAAGATTTACTACATGTTTTTTAATAGTTTTTTTTTTTATACAGGATCCAATGCACTTATTAAATAAGATTTATTCCCAGGAGATTATTCGCAAAAGCTGACAGAGTATCATGAAAAATGTTTTTTTTTTGTTTCGGCAGTATATCATTTATTCCCGATACATGCGGGCCATAGGTGTGTGGTTTGTAGCATTACTTGAAAACAAAGGCAGTTTAAATATTTCCCGACGTCTCAGTGTTCTCCATTCCGCATTTTTGTAGATTTTATTTAGGAGGTTAGTATTGACGTATTGCAACAGATATGGAGAACATTTAAGAGAAAGGAATATGGATGTCTACAAACTTCTACTTCTACGTATTGTAAAATTTACTACCTTATATAAAATTTTATTTTGTGACCGGTTTTTTTCCACGCGAAAGTCTTTTTTTTCAAACTTTTCTCTGGTATTCTAATCATGTTCATAATGGCTTTGATATTATTTTTTCCAAAACTATGTGTTTTTAAATGTATTCATAATATTATACACCAATATCATCGTATTGCAAAATACATTTTACGTTGCACTTTAAATTTATTTTACTTCAAATTTGGACTTGCGTAACAGTTTTTTTTTTTAAATAATTTTTGAGAGCTTGTTCAGAATGGGCGAATTCGCTGCGATTCTCTTGTGCGTAATACGCGCGACCGTTGCGTCCAGAAGAAGCGTACCGGAAGAAGTAAATCAGTAGAAAACATGGAGTTGAACGAAGCGCGCTTGATACGCGCACTCGCTCTGGAGTTCGCGCGTCAACTGGACGCAACAAAGTGTCTCTTGTATCTTGACTCGCGCTCACTACGCGCGAATCAAGCGCGAGTAGAGAGTCTGACAAAGTGCACGCAATCCTCGCGCGTATTTTGAATTCGCGCGATGCTTGTGGACGCGATGTATTGGCGCCTAGTATCTCGCTAACGCGCGAATGAATTCGCGCGGAACGTTTCGCGTAAATTAGAATTCGTAATATGGTTAGTTTGTCTAAGTTTTATCGGTTCGATAAAAATAATAAGCTGCTAAATAGTTAATGTGTGGTTCAATAATTGTGAATTTAATAAGTTTGCATGAATCATTATTAAAAAAACTTTTTTTGTTATTCCCAAAATTGTTTTTTTGTAATCTTTTTCGATTTGTATTTTTGTGAATAAACTTAATAACGATACTTAATTAAAAAGTAAGTATCCATCCACAATTTTACCAGACCTTGTGGATTGACGCGATGTGTGAAATAGGCCCGTGCCGGACCGACACAATTGATCATTTCTAGAGTATTAATATAAAAGATATTGATTTATTTTGTACTTTGAGTCCATTTTGTAGCCTTGCAGTAAATGCGTTTATCTGCCATGATAAAAGTTACGGTACGATTTTTATTATGATAGATTTGAGTGTATTTATTTGAGTCGGCCTCGTGGTGTAATGGTCAGCGTTTTTGTCTACCACGCAAGAGGCCTCGGGTTTGATTCCCAACATGGTTTAAATGAATTATTTATTTAAAACGGTGTTTTTACACTGGAATATTTTATAGTCCCTGGACTGGCACCTGAAGGTTAAGACTAATCATCTTACCTTCACGTAACAAAAAATATGAAGATACGCTGCAATTAGTGAACCGATGCAGTGCCCTATGAACCATCAGGTGCGGAAAAGGAATGATGATGATGACTTGAAAAAAAATGACATTGAAGGGTGAAGTGTAACACCGCCTCATCATTTTGCCGTTGTGTAATAAAAATATATACGATACGCTGTGATTGGTCTACCAATGTAGTGCTATGTGCACCGTTAGGTGCGGATAGAATACATTTTTTTTATTTCGCAAGTTCTTGTGAGAGCTCCTTTACCAGTTGGTAACAGAATAATGAAAAAAAATCTACGTTACGCTTCGAAGTGTATTTATTACATGTGTAAGACGTCACTCCCCAGTATGTACACAAGAATTGTTTTTTTTTCTTTAACGTAATGAGAAACGTTAATGTACATAAAAGTTTTTAAACAATATAAAAGTTGTATCGAGTAGTATTTTATACTTATATTTATATTTATATTTGTTATCTGAATTAAAAATATGTAAATAGAATAAACAGAATTTGGTTATGAAGCGAGAGAGTAACGGCGATAGCTGAATTGGTCCTTTTATGGGTCGTGTTTTTTGTAATGTAACGTCTGTTCGGAAGTAACGTATTGCGTGTCAAAATGTTGGTCCTAAACAATAAAATGTATTGTGTTTAAAAAGTTGCTAAGTAGCTTTCATCGATGTATGACATTGTACTTCCTTCCTTAAAAAGGTTCTTCTAAACCAAAAAAGTTTTTATGTACGCATAATACGAAATTGTTTTTATAATAGATTAATTATGATCGTTTTAAATAGGTAGGCCAAATGGGTTAACTAAATATATGTGTATTTTTCTTTACCATTTTATACATTCCTCGCAAGATATTTTATTTGAAAAAATCTCATTACATCATACTTTGCGTTGTTACATGTTTCATTATTAAAAGGCTTTTACGAAAAAATGCTGTTTATAGCATTACACGCAATAAAGTCCGCGCCGATGTTTGGAGATATATTAAGAAAATATTCACGTTGCCTATTTGAAGAGTTTTATTTATTTTTGTAAAGATTGAAGCTTTCTTTTGACTGTATTTTAGGTTCCGATATTTTTGACATTACAAGTTATCTATTTTATAAGCATAAAATTTGTGATTTAGTATAAATTAACTTATAAATGCTTATTTTTTCTGCTTTGATTGTTAATGTAAAATTTTATTCTTTCTTCTTTATTATGTTTTTAAGTCTTAAAATATATTTTTTAATCATTTTGATAAAGATTTTAATAACTTAAATGATAGATTTAGGCGATCTCGAAATGTGTATTGTCCTTATTTACATACACATATGTTCAATTAATTTATTTTCCTCTATTTTATCATCATCATTCCCTTTCCGCACCTATTGGTGCATAAAACACTGCATTGGTACACCGATTGCAATGTATCTTGACCATTTTTGCCTACCAAAGGTAAGATAATCAGTATCAGGTAGGACTATGAAACATTATAATGTAAAAACACATTTTTAAATAGATATTTTATTTCAACCATGTGGGGAATCGAACCCGAAACATTTTGCATAGTAGGCAAATGCGCTAACCACTCCACCACGAGGCCAACGATTTTCAACAATTTAAAAGTCAGCTAGCGTTTGATCATCATAAAAGATTTGTTTTTTTTTTCGCCATAAAATTCAATATGTAAAAAAAGATTTTTACCTTCTCAGAGTAGATACAATGGTTTTATCATTATATGATTGCAAGAATTTGCCTTATAATAAATATTTGCTCCCTTCGTAATAGTGGTAGGACGCATCTAGAGTAGTTACGATTACATGGAGCGTGATTGCGTTTCGGCGACCCCGCCATCCCTTACATCAGTGTTAAGTTCAGCTTGCAAGATAAATGTAGCGGAATTTTTACGATTCTCCGCACTTTCTTGGCGTTCTACCGAAAATGGCAAAGATTAAAAAAAAACTGAGAATATGTTTAATCAATCGAAATCCTTTAATCAACTGCATTTATTGAAACCCTGTTTTCAAACATAAATATCAAAAAATGTTTTCTTATTGTATTAAATGCATATTTTATTTTAATTAATAAATAAATAGTACAATTATACGAGTATACACAAAGAATCATGATAACATATTTGAATTAATTGTGAGTAAAAAAACTTGTAACTCTTGTTTATCACTTTTCTGTTGACGAGTTTATAATGGTGTTTATACAACAAATTCTCAAATGGATCATAATTATTGTTAATTTTTTGATCGATTTTTTTAACACCTTTTCATCACTAATTTTTCAAACCATTTTATTCTTAAGTGCAAAAATAAGTTGAAATGAAGGTATTCACAAATACATCCCTAAAATCTATAATGATGTATTGTACATTTGAAATTTCCAACCCTAAACGATTACAGTGCTTCATTCGCTGTACCTTAAGTATACTTTATACACCTCAGCCTAGAGTTCAATTTGAATTATTTCCCGTAACCCTTTACACTTTACTGTTCACAGTTACGTAGATTTTTACATTTCCAGTACAAAATGCTTTGAATTCACTCTACTAATTAAAATTCACGCCACCCCGAATAATCGTTGTACAGAAGGCCATTTCAAAAAGCACGTTTCTCTGGAAAAAAAAGGAAATGTTTAATTTTTACTATCATTATTCCACGATAACGTTTGTGCAATGTCATACATTATCCTGAAACACCCACAAATTATAATATGTGTATATTACGCTCACGAAAGTGGTTGAAACAATTTGTAAAACAGCTCATTTGAACCACTTCCGCTATTAACGTCATGTTAATTGAGTAAAAAATTAATAATTCAACTACGTACATTGACGTTAATTGAATTAAACATTATTTCACAATTACCTGCACACAGGTGGACCAAATTTACTCGAATTTTAACTGTACAATAAATGTTGTATTAGTTATAAACCGTAGTATCATCATGATCATGTTAGTTTAGTTAATTTTATTCATTTAAAACAAAAAAAACCTCAAAAAACACTTAGACTCAGTTTCAAATTATTTTGTTAACACGACATACAAAATCTTGATAGGAAGTTTTTAAAAAAAAATGTATTTTCAACTGTAGTGTTTAATGTATTAATTATATTTTCAGTTATTTTGTAAAATGGCATTTCTTTAGATTTAAAAAAAAGCTTGTTCTATCATAATATATGTTTTTAGAAAATTGTGTTCATTTGCTTTTGTCGGGTTATAATTGAAATATTTTGATGACTTACGTTGCTTTCACCTGTTTTATTGCTTCATCCATTCATTTTATGTGATTATTTTACACTCAGTGGATCCAAATTGAAAAATTATTCTTGATGTGATGTATTTTGCTTTCTCGGGCCGTTCAATACAAAAATAAAAACGTTTTTACTTGTAAAGTATTTTTTTTCTCGTTTTTTTTCTACTTGCTTTTAAATTTAATTTTCTGTTTTCATTCGCCAAGAAAATAAAATAAATATGGAAAAAATAATTTTCTAATTGTTGATTGTTCAGAAAGAAAGGTTAGTAAATTTATTAAGAGGGTAATAAGAAAATGCGGAAGTATGTTTTTTTATCAAATCAAATTCATCAAAGATACTTCCGAGAAAGCGTCTTCGCATTTCTCTTAGAAACTTTAAATTAGCTCATTAGATGGCTAGGTAGCTTTCTCGAGCATTTTAGAAATTCAAATGAAGCAATTTCGAGACACTATAAATTCAAAACATTGTAAAACGCTAAACAAAAACTTCGCAAAAGTTCGAAGTAAATAATGGAAAGCGGGCAGCAATGGTTGAATGAGCTTTTTCCTAACCCTTAGAACAGGAGTTCGCATACGAAAGCCTTCGGATTGTACAAATGCCGCCACTTGTTCGCTGTGAGTCGTAACCCCATCTGAAGGGGTAGGTTTCTTGGGGAGGTTGAATTACTGGTGTTTTACTAAGAACGCCGGTCTGAATTTATTTCATTAGATTTCGAATCGAACTGTAACATGAAACGTGAGATCTTCTCTTCAACCGAAGAGACAAAAACTGAATTCAAGTTTTTAAAGTTTGCCAAGTTTTGCAAAGAGAAAAGTTCATTGGAGAGGCGGTCATATTGGAGGAAATTTATTATTTTGTACTCTGAACTCAGTTTTCATGACAATAAAAGGACAAAATTTTATTTAGTTACCTGTGTATTATGTTTTATGGTTCTTTAACTCTTTGACTATCTAGGTAATTTAATTTACGCTTCAATCCATATTTTTCATTTTTTTCTTGTGTATTCTTTTAACTTAAATGTTCTTGATAACTTCCTGGGGGTAAAATCCAATTCTAATTTACAAACATTTATACAAACTCAAAATTAAGTTACATAGGTTTTCACGGTTACTATTATCAATGTGTGTACTTTTTTGGTGATCACATGTAGGCTGGAATTGCACGGACGTTTCGGCTACTACTGCAAGAGCCATCTTCGGAGTCAACTGAGTGTTTGGTAGAAAAAAATATGGGTTTATGTGCTTGTAATTTGTACCGTGTCACAGTTGGCAAAGGAGACAATTAAAAAACACAAACACCTAAATAACATTTGTGAAGACAAAGAGCTGAAATTAAACTCAACATGGTTCCCGGAACTACACATTACAAACATTTACAGAATGTGCCTGCTGCTGACTGTGACACTGTAAAAATTATAAGTACTTAAACACATAATGTTTTGTACAAACAATGAGTTTACCACGAAGATGGCTCCTGCAATGGTAGCTAAAACGTCGTTTACTTTTAAAAAGCTAACATATTTAGAGTTACCATTAGGAAATATTACATGAGCTTAAAACCAATGATAAGGTTTCTACAAATTGAGTTAAGAAATTTAATATGAATATATAATATGTGTGTAATGATTACATTAAGGTTTTCATTTTTCATTCAAAAAAAAGGTTTTTATTTTTTAATTTCACATAAATAAACAGATATGTATTAAAGAAGTACGGATTTTTAAACACAGGCAAAATGGTAAATGTTGCACAGCGTATTATGTGGCTACTTAAATCTGCCAACAATAGGTCATAAATCATGTAAACGCCTTGATTTTCATATTTTTTTACCTAAAATGTTATTTATCTCGGTTTTAAAAAGCTAACACATGTGCATAAAAAAATAAAAAATATGTTATTGATAAGATAACACTTTACAATCCTGCTAAATACATTATGCTCTGTATATGTGCGCCTTTGAGGTGATTTTCACAAAAATTGTGCTATTTGAATTATTCAAAAATAATAATAATAAAATGTCTACAATGTTTTGAATCGTATTTCGTTTTATTTCAATTAAAAATAATAAATTGCCAAGCCTATATTATTGAAGAGGCTTTTCAGCAGAAAGGAAAGAGAGAACATAGAATGAAGTAAAAAATAATACACCACAACACCCTGACCAATAGAAAAGATATCTCTATTGGATTTTCTTGCAACTAGCGGGAATCGAACTCCCTTCGCCAGTTTCAAAGTTGGCCGTTTAATCAACTAAACCCGTTCTATTTTAAAAACTTCAGTTTCTATGCAGATAATATAAAATTAACAATTTTTTGACAAAATGAAGACAAATAATACATAAATCCGCGAAATCGGAATATCTGTGGCCAGTCTCGTCACTTTTGCGACATCTTCGAAACTGGTGTATTTAATTATTATTTCGTTAGTATCGATTTCATGTGTTACTAATATTGTTTCAATTTGTTATTTTTTTTTATATGTAATTAAATTTATATCAAAATTTGTTGCAACATAGAGGAAAAACATTTTTTAGGAGGGAACATGGACGTCTAGGCATTAACATGGCTTATGACCTGCTATTGGCTGGTTTAAGTGGCCGCTTACATACTGAAAAAAATTCACCGTTTTGTCCATGTTTTAACAACTACGTTTCCTCAACTCGTCTCTGTTGCAACAAATTTAGATCTAAATAACTGCCTTAAAAGTAATTGCGGCTTGTCTACGAACATTTGGACATACTCAAAGCTTTGTTAATTTTATGCCATTTTTGTGCATTTTTGGTGGGGTCATTACTACAAGCATAGAATTAGGAAAAGTCCAGAAGGAGCAAAGAATCATATTTGAATACATCGGACTGTGTCCAATAATTCCCCTACTATGCCTCACTTTTGCCGCGCGCATTCGTGAGGTCGCAGCGTAATGTTGCTTGATTTGAAAAAAATCATAACACAAATGTAAGGTAAAAAGAGCAATCTGTTAATTTCTCTAAAATTTTATTGTGAACGCAAAAAAAATTGATTGACACACCAAAGTAGATAAGTAAAGGGTCATTTAATAAGAGTAATTGAATTAATGAACTTTCAACTTAAAATATAAAACAAATTTTAATTTACATAAAATTGATATTTTTATATCATGTTAAATAATATTTGATGTTTTGAAGATAATGTCGGTCAAATGTTCACCACAGAGTTGAATAATCAGAGATCCAATTTTCATTAATTTTTGATGAGCAAAGTAGGTTAAAAAATTTTACTACCTGGCAACACTAACGTCATTTCCATTTTATTTTTTTGACAATCTGACAGATAGAAAAATAATTAAATTTTTAAGTAATGCATTTGTTATATCCCCATTCATTTGCTAATTACACATGAAATGTAATTGTATCCCGTTTCTGTAAGATCCTTGCAGTATTTCTACACTTTAAAAGGACACACCACGGCATAGTTGAATTCAATTCAGGAGTTGCGTACTGAGCGACGTCTACAAAGAAACTAATGGGTTAAAACGAAAACCTACTCATTTATGAGTAGTTGAGTCACCTTCTGTTTGATGTTCGTGTGCGGTTTCTAGACTATTCTTAATTTTATGACTACAAGGTTACTTCAAATTAGTATTTTTTAGTTACCTGCTTGCGTGTTTACACATTTGTATCTTTCTCCATAAATGTTACAAATAGGCTAGTCGTAATTATTTATTAAAATCATATATTATGGTGATTTGAATGCATGACTTGTATATTCGTTGCATTTATGGAGAAATATAAAAAAATGTGATTATACTATAGGTAATTTACAAATGCTCATTTTGATGTTACTTGGTTTTAGTGATTTCCTAGGGATGTGTGCTGAGCAAATAATTTTTTTATAAAAGCTTATTTTTATGAAAATCAGAAAGTCGTTTCTCCGCTATGTCTCTTTTATCATTAAAATTCTATAATCAAACTAAAAAGTTAGTTCGTTACAATTATTTCTGAACCAAAATGTAAATTTTGTGTAAAGTTTGTGCCGAACTGTCCATAGTTTTAGGAGGATTTTTTCTCGTTTTATTTTTCCACTGACCACTTCTGGAAAGTTCTAGTATGCACATATTTATGAGTGTTTTTAGTTCAGACTAAGCTGGACTTTCGAGCTGGTAGAAATGCGGGACGATGTATTAGAGAAATGGATTGCTCAAAGCTTACCTCAAAAGTCTGGATTTCGCGAATAGAAACCGATGTGGTCAATTACTTTCAGCAAAATTGAATACATTTTGTTGAAACTTATTTTCAAAACCTTTAAAAATAATTAACTTCATACAGATGGAAAATTATTTTTACACTATACCACCAAAATGAAATGGATGATTTGAATTTGGAATGAAGAAGATTTAAGATATAATTCACTAGATTATATGCACAATAGGTTGGGCCGATATTTTTTTTTAAATAATTTTAAAATGCAAGGGGTCTAATAAATTGCCTTTTAGATTTCTCGGAATGCAAAAAAATATTTGATACTACTTTTGGCCCTTAACCAGAGTTTTTAGTTTTCGAAAAAGTATATTTTTGCGCTAAACTGGCTGTCGTTTTGTATTTAAGTAAGAAAATCAGTCCAATTAAGTTTTATAATGTTTTTTTAAATTTTTTAAACTTTTATTTATTAATAACAAATAAAAATACAATATTACATCTAAATACAATTTTTTACATTAATCAAATACATAAATTTACATTAACGTTTCCCATTACGTAAAAAAAACCAACAATTTTTGTGTACATAATGGGGAGTGACGTCTTACAATAGATTATTTTATTTTAATCAATAATATTTTTAAAATAACATATATAAATAACCAAAAAGATATTCACGAAATTTTTAATCAGTGTTACATAAAGAAGAATTGTAGATATAATTTTTTACTTCTTTCTTAAATATATTGTATTCCTGACTGTACTTTTTACTATTTTCTTTATTTAATTTAAGAAAAATATTCCTCTGTAAGTACATTAAACTTTATAAAATAAGTGTCTAAGGGCGTCAGTTGCATTTTGTTTTGTAATAAATGGATGGCATTGTTTTCGTCAATATTCGACAGGCGCTCAATGGAATCAGTTCCGTGGAGTGTAAACTTTTTTCATTTCGGTAGTTTTAAAACGTATTCGAATTTGAAATGTGATTAAGTTTTATCATTACTAACAAAAAAATAATATTATCAAATTGATAATTAATAAAATGTCAGTCATAAATATTAAACATAAATGGAAAAAAAAAAATTAAACTTTAAACCTCGGTTAAGGGCTAAAAGTAGTTAAGAATATTTGTTAAAATAATTTTTACTTTCAATATAATCCAAAATGCAACTTCAAGGCCACTTTTAGTAAAAAAATAAAAAACTTCATACATCATTGGCCCACTCTAATGTACATTTATAAAAAACTGTTAAGTGTTTTTATTTTTAAATTATATTAATTCTATTGATACTCGTATTAATAATTCAGTGTAAGGACAACAGCTTGTCTCTTCCTTGGAGAATGAGAAACATTAAAAACATAAACATGATGTTTAAATAATAAATGTACGAAACTACTGTACGGCGACCGCAATTCTAAAAGAGAGACGACTGCGATGGTACAGTCATGTGAGTCGCGTGAAAAATAGTTGAATACCAAAATATCTTATTTCCGGAAGATGTCTATAAACGTAATACGAATGCTCTTTGCTTTGACACAGACTTTAAGAAAGTCTGCCTGAATATAGACATGTGGAGATGAACAATTCAGAAGGGCAAAGCGGCACCTCATGACCCCCGGATGTAGAGTCTAAGGCTTAAAAGACAGAAAGCAAAGCAGCCACCTACTGGAGCTCACCCCACAATCTGTATAATATGTGAAAGATGTGGCTGACCATGATGGTCTTGTTTAGAACTTAACAGCCACCGAAAAAGCTGTTTGTCACAGTTGTCTTCAAATCGAATTGTGAGAAAATGAGAATCAAGTTGCGGTATAATAGAGTTCGAACTTCACACCTCTGATCCATGAGACTTCAACACTAGCCACTGAAACACAAGCTGCCACAAAAAAAATGCCGATTCAATTTATTAGGCTTTTGTTCATTACGTTACACGCTATTACAAAATATATTTATCTCTCGTAGCGAACACCGGTCCTAAAGTGTGGGGAGCCTTCTAAGAATATACCCTTGTGAAACTTGCGGATTTTATGAATTTCGCTAGTTTCATCGTATCATCCTCTGAGTAAATTTACAATTCAAAGCCTTCCATGGCAACACAAAGCCTCCCTTTATTGTGAAAAGTCAATGATATTTTTGTTAATTAAATAAATACTAATGCCTCACTTATTTTCTGAGCCAATTTGAAAAAAAAAAACATTAATTATTTAAAACCTAGCAATATAAGGATAAGATGAATTGTTATTGATAAAATACGCTTTTGTTAAGTAAATTGAATAATTGAAAAGGTTTCGCTGTTCATTATGCTCACAATAAAACAAAACGTTTTGTCTTGTAATTACTCGATATACATGTTATGAATATTTGAATACTGAGCTTGACTTTTGTCGAATTTCATTTAAATGAAATTATTAAATGAGTTAATTTATTTATTTATTTATTTATTTATTTATTCACACTCTTTATCAAAATACAATTCTATATTCACTTTGCCCAGCTAACAAGGGTACATACCCCGTTCCAAGCTAGGCAATTACATTTTAATAAATTATAATACTTCACAAATTAATTTAGAGCACAGACAAACAAAATATAAACTTATTCGGATACACATTTTGATTCATATACATACAGACATACACATATATACACACATGTATATATAAATATACACAGATATACACATGTACATACACACACACACGTACATACACCCATGCGCATACACATACATACATTCATAAAAACATAGACAATTTATTTATGCGAAACTTCATGGTTGTCATCTATAAATATATATTTTTTAAATTATTCCTTATTTTTTTATATTTTATTTTTGACATCCAGTAAGGTTCTCCAATCCGTGGCATGCATCAACTTTTCTGACTCCCTACGACCAATGTCATGAAAGAGCGAGGTCAACACCTTCCGTAACTTGACAACACTCCCGTCTTTCCACGATTCTGGCAAAAGGTTATGGACCTTTTTGCCTACGTTATAGTGTTGTCTCGATGCCAGAACAGTGTTGACCCCTTCACTTAGTATCAGATCCCTATTAGAGTATCTTGTATTATGGTTGTGGTTGACGCTTGGGTAAAAGTATCTCTTTATGTGTGTAACCACTACA
>NW_028279551.1:0-95226 GCF_059751315.1 Micrasema longulum | reverse complement strand
TGTATGAAATCAAATTAGACGGTAAATAAAAGAATAAAATTTATTTATTTCACTATTTTTACAATGTACAGATGTTCGTTGGTTCCGTTTTCGACTCCCTTATAATTTCTTGGGTTTGGGCCGGACCTTTTTTGTTACATGTGTTATTTTGTTGGATGATGCTTAAACAATTAAAATCAACATTAATACTAATAAAAATTGAGACACAAAAATAAAAGTAACAAAACATAAAAATAAAGAAATATGTGATTATTATGTGCTATGTTTGAAAATCGAAAAAATCTATCAAGTATCTACGCTTTTGGCAACCTCCGTGGTGTAGTGGTGAAGACACTTGACTTAAGCACGAAAGGTTCCGGGTTCGATTCTCGGTGGGAACACAAAAATTAAATTTGATTTTTCTCAAGCCTGGGTGTTCTGTGTTGTGATTCACCACTGCGATTGGGCCTCCGGTCTGTTGTGGTGCAAACAAAAAATAATCCAAAAAATATAATAAAAAAAGTCCCTGGACTGGTACCTGAAGCGGAAGACTAATCATCATACCTTCGTGTACCAAAATATAATAAAGATACGCTGCGAGCACAAGCAATATTTTTGTTTGTTTGGAAAAACACTATTTATATTCATATTTCTTGTTAAAAGCGTTTTTGATAAAAAAAAATTATGTACATTTTTCCTTCATTACATAAAATACAAAAATAACATAAAACAGAATAAAATTATGAGATAAAACATATTAGTTTAACGATACAGCACGTTAAAAAATGCATAGTATTAATATTTTAATACAAGAAACAAAAAATAAACTTAAAATAACAAATAAAGACTTCCTAAGAAATTCTTGTTACTAATTTTTAAAAACTTTTCTATATAGAGACGGTGGACGATATTTAGTGAGGGTTGAATATATTTATTAATGTGAAAAACGTTTATGAACGGCATTTTAGTAGTAAAGTGATATTGAAGTTATATGAATATTATTGGTAATTTCTGTGTTCAGAAAGATTGTGGTACCGTAATGTGAGGTAAGTTTGGCAGGTTCTGTATTCACAGTGTACCTCGGTAGACCCGGGTAGAAGGGAATGTTTTCTTTTTATTTATTTTCTACAAATACTATTATGTCTTGTGGTTTATTTGTGATTAATAATAATAATAATAACAATCAAAGTTTATTAACAAAAATAATAATAACCTTATCTACTACATAAAACACTTAGGTGATTTCTCTGGATCATGTCTAGTCTGCCTTACTAGGTACAACCTGTTTTAAGGCAGACATTTGTATGCAAAAATAAACAATAACATTACTACCTACAAGTTAATATACTATACAGTTATACAGTATTCATTTATTAGGAATTTATTTTTAGTAAATATGATATTATGATTAATATGACATTTTAAATATTTTTTTGTTTTGATGACATTAAAGTAGATTTAAGACGCTTGACTCACGCAAGGAAGGTTCCGGGATCGATTCCCGGTGAGAACACAAAACTTATATGTGATTTTTCTCAAGCCTGGGTGTTTTGTGGTGTAATTCACCACTGCAATTGGGCCAGGCCATGTTGTGGTGCAAAAAATACTTTTTTTTTAAATAGGTAAAGCACATCAAATATGTAAGTTTGCCAACATCCACAAAAAAATCGGTATCCTATTGCCTTTTTTCGAATCGGTGCGAGAAAATTAGATGTTTGAATTTTCTGACCATCTGTCGGTACCACCGATATTATTCAGTGGTCGGTACAAACAATAGTTTGACCGAACTGAAATGTGAGGTCCATAATATCTGTACTTCTTCTTCTTCTTCTGCAGCCTTATTCTCTCCACTGCTGGATAAAGGCTTCTTCCAAACTCTCCATTACTGTACTGTTATTTACAATATCGCAATCACCGCACCGTGTCAAAACGAGAACTTGAGGCTAGTTACGAGTATCGTCAGTGGGCAACACCGTGATGTATTATTTTATTTATTTTGTCAATTTTGAGTAAACCATCTTCACCTTTGTCGCACCTGCCGCTGCCGATACCACTCCACACTCAGGGTTGCCAGATGTATTGGAAAAATAAAACCGGAAAAAGTTTTAAAAATATCGCACGACGAAATCACAATACATCATAAAGATAAATCTAATTAATTAACATACAGAAAACATCTTTAAAAACGCTGCTTTGAACGATTATTTATTTGATAATGTTTTAAGTATGTCCAAATGATTGTAGACAGGCTGTATTTCCTCTCTAGGGAGTTATTTACTTTTAAATTCGTTGTAACAAAAGAAGGAAACCATTTTTGAGAAGAGAATATAGAAGTCTTGGCATTTACAATACTCGTGACCTGTCTTGGCTGGTTAAAATGCCCCCACACTGTGTAACATTTTTACTTCACGAAAATTAACCAATGGAAGACTTGAGGAAATGTGGATGTTTAAAGCCAATGACAGGTCGTAAGCTCTGTAAAAGCCTAAACATCAATATACCCTTCTCACAAATATTTTCCCTCTTTGTTGCAACAAATGAAAATTATTCATTGCTTTGGTGGATATCTAAGTACAAATATTAATACATTTTTCACCAGTTTGTTTTTTGACTTGTGGACTTAATGCTTTAAGTTGGAGCCTATTTTTTTTGTATTTGAAGTTAAAATAATTATCACTTCAAGTTCGACACATCTAGCACTTATAACATATATATTTTGTATATGTACATATTTTTAAGGTGCATAATTCACTTTTTACTGTGCATACATTTCCCGTGACTCTAAAAAATATTTCCACAAAATCACTGAAATTAAAAAAATAATTTATTCCGCATTGATTTAACTTAAAATGAACTAACCCAATAACCTTTTATACGATTAGTTACACCATAGATTTAAATAAATAGATAAGCTTTCCTAAAGAGGTTTCTCAAATTTGGTATTTCTTTTACGTTCAGCGGTTAAATGAGGGGTAGTTCAGAAGTTTCTTATTTGTTTAATTTGTTGAAAAACCACAAATCTAAGCCAAAAATTAAAATATATATATATACATCGTTGCGTAATTTTGAAATTAATCCTCGTGTAACGTCACAAGTTCTCTTCGGTGATTTCTGTTGAGTTGGCTTCCCGTAAACCAGAAATCTAACACAACACTCGAGCATTTGTTTTTTCCGGAAGAGCTAGTGACGTCAATAACAGTAGTTTGTTTTTATTAAAAAAAATAAATAATTCTTATATTTATTGATTCTTTCGCGAAGAAGAAGATTAAGAAAATTTGGATGTTTAAACATAGGTAAATTGATGAATGTTATACAATTTATTTATTTATTTACATGCGTCTAGTTTATTACACATTATTTGAGACATGCATAAATCCCAACTCCATGGGATTCAAAATTGAGATGGGACGAGCAATTAGTTGACACAGACACAGACACATGGGTATATCACCACAAATATAAGAAACACAAAAAAATATTTTTAAAAACATAAACATATATGGCACATCAATATGGTAAACAGTAAACTAAAACATTCGGAAAATCATCAAGGGTTTCCTACTCAAATTCTTTCCCTTAAGGAAAATCCAGTCCTTATCTCTTCTCTTTAAAATAGTTTTTGTGTCCTTGAGAGCCTTATACGGTCTTCCAAAATATTAAACACTCTAGGTGCGACAATGTGTTAAGCGGCTACTTATACCCGCCAATAGCAGATCATAAGCCCTTTAAATACCTAGATTTCAATATTTCCATCTCTAAAATGTTCTTCAACTCAAATGTACTATGTTAGTCTTAATAACTCCCTTAAAGGTGAAATCCAGTCTTTGTCTGCAAACATTTGGACAAACTCAACACATTGATGACATGGATACTGTGTTTGTTCTTTTGCCGGCTCATGTGCGAGTTGCTGAACATTTTTTTGCTAAACATGAACCGTTTTTTCACCGTTTAAACAAGATTTTTTGACGATAAAAAAACGGGTCGCTCGGTTTACACTGGACATCGGGCAACCCTGACCACACCACAGAGGTCGCGCAGTAACGGGACACGGTGTATTGAATCACCGGTGCCGCAAAACGATATTGAATGGAGCCGCAAGTGATTCCGAAGGCAACGGGACTATTGTGTTATCTGTTGCCAGGCGGACGGGTGCCTAAGGGCACGGAATGTCATCTCCATTCATTATTAGCGCAAGTGCACACTCGCAAGTGCATGACGCTCAAATTACCCCAGTAAACTGACCCAAACTGGGACGCGTGAATCAGCGACCTAATTGCAAACTCGCCTTTGCAGCTTTTTGCATAAAAGGGTACTTAGCTACGCCTTTTGGCGAATATTGTTTGTTCCAACATATAACACAGCCAGAAAACTCATTAAGTTGACGGATTTCTTTTGAAGCATTAGAATCAGCGGTCTCCGTGGTGCAATGGCTAAGACATTTTACTCACGCACATAACATCTGGGAGATATCTGAGAGAGCTTTTCCAACCTCTATCACAACACAGACTATCTCTTCATTCTAGTAACGAGAGAACCCTTTTTAAACCCTTTCATCGCTCTGAATTTTCTTGCCTCCTCTTTCACAGTTGTAGCTGCTCGATTGTGGAATAATCATACTTATGTTAGAGACCCTTCTTTTTTTACATTTAAGGCAATATTGAAATGTCACTATCTAAATATTTAAGTTGTTCCATTATCCTTCTTTTTTCCTTCCCATCCCTTCTCAATAAATTCTGTAATCTTTTAAGTGAGTGCAAACTGCTATAAAGTTTAAGACTAACTTCGTTAACCTGATCGTGCCATCCTAAATGCTTATAAATGATAATACCTAAGTTTTTGACTGAATTCATGAATGGAATTTCTGTACCATCTATTTTGAAAAGAGGAAGTGTGGAAAGATCCACTTTTGAACATATTTGTTTACTACCAACAATTACAATTTGGGTTTTTGTTGGATTTATGAGAAGTCTATGTTTTATTGTTCATGAAGAGATGCTCGAATGCAAGTGATATTACTAGTTTATATGAATCAACCAATGATAAGAGAGTTGTAGAAGAATTCCGATTTACTAATTGTAAATGGATCAATCGCAGAACTAACCAAGAAGAAGCGGAAGAGAGTTTAATACGTCACACGTGGATAATTTTCAGAAAAACAAAACTTTAAAAAATCATCGCGCTGATTTATACATAAAATATGATACACAAAAATTTAATAAATGAATTTTTTGGCTTAGTTTAATAGTCTATCAACAAAACAATGAAATATCACTGAACTTCTTCATTGGTTAAGGATTCTTTTAAAATAGAAAAATCGATCCCGCTTAAAGCAGATACAAATTGCTACTGATTTTTACTACCTTGAAATCACCCAACGAAATACACTATCAAATACTTTTTGCATTCGAATTCGAAAATATAATTTTAAGCTGCGTCGTATGAGCCGACACGCATGGATATCGGAGGTAAATTTTGCGTTTACACCAAAAACCTTCTTGTATTTGACTTCTTGGGGTGCTATTATGAATCTTCTCGCGGTGGTAGAGTGGTTAATTTGAGATTTTTTGTATGCGACTACACTTTGCTTCATATATAGTCACACTGATGATCAAACATCAAATAAATACAAGCACGGAGTTTTGCATATCAGAAACATTAAAAAAACCGTGATCAGTGGTGGGGAGAGGAGTTGGCAGCTGTATGTCATAAAAATTGACAATAGTTCAAATTCGGTAGATTGATAGACTACTCCCAAAATCGGTAGATCTACCGAAAAGTCGGTAGAGTTGGCCACGCTGGGGTTGGTATGCCAAAGTAGTGCCCTTTGCATCATTATGTGATTTTTTCAAGCCTGGGTGTTCTTGGGCTTCCTGGCCAGTTAGGGGGGAAAAAAAAGAAAAAAAGAGCGGAAAGGGAATGATGATGATAGCCCAAATAAATTTACATAACACCTGACATACCAACATTATTTTAGAGTTTATTAGAAAAAAAAAAAGTTATGCTCATTCATATATTTTTTATTTTTTTATTGAATTTCGCAAAATTCAATTTATGGCGCATAAGTCGTTAAGCTTTTCACTGTCGATATTAACCAAAACAGGAAATACAACTGTTTTTATTTCCTTTTCCATCTTTTGAGAAACGATTGCACGTATTTATACAGAAAGCAGCTAGTCCACAATTTCGAAATAATAAGATGTTGGTGTTATCGGGTGCAGTTAGGTCAATTCTTTGTTCTGCTAAAAACAGCCAGACTGTTTTCATTAAAAAAACTGTAATAATCACCTTTTGAAAATAGTGTCGATCACAAAAACGGCATTTCTCAATGTACAGAAAACACCTACAGGGCTAGAGAAATCTTACGGTACTTTAAAAACCATTAAAACTGCTTAAATGTATAGTAAAATTCTTCTTTGAAATATAAAAAAAATAATGTATTCATTGTTCATTATTTATCTCAGTCAAAAACATTCCAACTGTAGTGTAGATTTGATTTTTCACTCTTTTCTCAATGGTGCTTTTATCTCAGTTTCACTTTTCTATGGCTGGCTGTGTTTTGCATAACTACATACGTTCAATTCATTCTTCATCCCTTACTGCATTTCAAATTTTCACCAAAGATATATTGTTTTTTTTATTGGATACCTGCATACTCGTATACGTACATATTTTTATTTATGTGAGATCCTTTTTTTTATTTGTCTATTTTTCCATACATATATTTACATTTTATTATTTATTTTTAATTACAAAAAACAGTTTAAAAATACATTTTAAAATTATGCTATAACATAATTTGGAAAAAACGCCCACAAAGACTTCAGCGTCTGAGTGTGGGCCATTCCCTTTTTAATGATTTAAAAGTTTATAGCATATAAATATAGTATGGACATGACCATGAAAAAAGAAAAAAAACAAGATTAACATATGCTGATATAACAAAAGACAGGCCACAACACACACACTTGAATAGTTTAAATAAAATAACTACCTATTCTAGTAAACATAAGTCTTGTTCATAATAAGCAAAGGACACAATAAGCAACTCACGTTTACAAATATAAAAAAAACTTTTATAATCCATAAATACAACCTTCGGTCAAAGAGGATTGGCCTACTACTCGGTTAAAGTGTACAATCTACTTCCATTATCCATAAGGACAATTAGTGAGTTCTCACAATATAAAATTGCTATTAAGAAATGGATAGTGGAGGTGGGTTGCGCACGGATCGATGAGTGGATCAAGCCAAATAGGTAAAATGCGTGTACTGTTTATGAAATTTGTTATTTTGGTCTATATAAATTGGTTATGTTTTTTATGATGATTTTTTTATTTTTATTATTATTAATAAAACATATAAAAACAAAAATTACATATTATACTCCCAGGAGTTATTAGAAACTCATTTGGGACCGTACATAAGAAAAAACATTTTTTGACAATACATAATATCATACAAATTAATACATCCGAAATAAAATGAAAACATTATTGTATGAAACATAAAACACCATTTTATATAAACTACATTGATAATTATCACTATCAAAAAGATTTAAGAAATATTTTTTAATGCGACACTTCTGAATTTTAGTTTTTCATTGTTTATTATGTTAATGATAATTAGGTTAATTGGATTAATTACGTTTTTTTATAGTTATTATTATGTTAACTTTGTTAAATAGCTAATCTTAGGTATGTTTCACATTTTGTAAAATGTTTCCCTCGGCACGGGACACCACCCCCCAGTGAGGGAACATTATTATTTAGAAAAAAAAGAATACAAACAGTGTAAAAGTATAAATAAATAAATATAAAATAAAATTTCATTCAATTTCCTGGAAACAACAGGTTTTAATCATAAAATACAAGTATTCTTGAATCCTAAATTAATTCATATCTCCGTTTGATACAGCATCCCTCCAATTATATGTTTTTCTAACGAAGATCTTAGTCAGCTCAGAGATAATAATAGACACACCACGCCACTCGTATCCTAGATACCTCTTACTTCCTACCAGCCAAGGAATCTAACGTAACGCCAGTAATACCTATAAACTGGTTTCAGCAGAATAAAATCGTAAGTATTTTTTGTGAGGTTTTTAACCTTAGCTTCCGCCTACGTACATACACATATATCGAGTTTTACCTTATCGAAAACATTCAAAGCATCTTCTGCATTTGAGAGCAGGTTTAGTCATATTTCGTAAAGTGGATCAATGTAAAAGTGAACGCGGATTTGTTAATTACGCCATTTAATTTAATTCCCTAGTTTTCATATTTATCATCTTCATCGTTCCCGCTTTCGCAAAAAAAATGTTCACAACCTCGGTATATCAAAGAAGTGTATCTTCATTATTTTATGTTGAAAGTAAGATGATCAGTCTGACGCGCTATTCCAGGGACTGTGAAATTTGTGATGTAAAGACACCTTTTTAACAGAATTATCTCATCCCAGGAATAGAGCCCGAAATCGTTTGCATCACCAGCTTTACGGATCAATTTTGTTTAAACAATTTTACTGTATATTTAGATTGACATGTGTTGAACCATAGAAGGACAACATTTTTGAGAGTCCTGGTAGAAAGCGTCCATAAGGGGAAAAAAATAAGTATGAAAATTCAAAAACATTTTCAAGTTTTGTCCAGTAAATAAAATAATTCAGCCATATTAATTTTATTTACATCGATAAAGGTTTTAGCTATTTTTCTTAACGAAAGTCTAAAGCTGAAACAGTTGAGGAAATATGTTAAGATTTTTTCCACCTAACCAATTAAATTCATAAAATTATTGCGAGTTGAGTAAACGAAAAAATACAAACTAAAGATAATCAAAAGCCAATATGTATGTGTAAATAATGAACTATTTTTCAATTTACTATTTTTTATCAATTGATTTATATGGTTGCATAAATGATATATGTTTTTTTCTATTACAATCTCTTTTAATTTTTTAAATTGTTATTACTGTATCTTTCCAAAAAAAAGACTAGCTCTTGTGCTGGGAGAGAGACTTTTGTGTATATTTATTTATTTTAAGTTACATAATTTCGAATGTACATGAGAAAAAAAAATGAAATAAAACCCGAAAGAGGAAATAATAATACAGTAATATTAATTTAACTAGAATGCTTTTTACACTCGGGTTAAAAAAATTTCTTGAAATTTACTTTTTTAGTTTTTGGTTCGTTGGGGGAGATTATTGTAATTTTTAATTTCTTTGAAAACAAAACTGTTTTGACCATGACTCGTGGGGAATTTAGAAACTTTGATATTATTTTGGTATCTGAGTGACTAATAATCTTAAATTCGTTTAATTTTTCTTCTTTGTAAATTTGTATTGTATAATTTATTTTGTAAATAGTGTCTACTGTATGGACATTAAATAATTTATATAGATTTTCCGTATTGAATGTTGAGGGTTTCTTTGGGAATGACTTTGATAACTAATATTTGTACTATTTTAGATAGTTTTATATATTGGCATATGCACCACCCCATCCAACTATACGTATTACCAATTACCCAATACAATAGTATAATTTATTTTTTTTTAAAAATATATTTGCGTTCTCATGATTTACCCAAATATTTAATTTTGAGGGCTATTTCCAACAAGTTGTATGTTGGAGTAGAGTGGAATTTGAACCACGGACCTTTTGACTAGCCACGGGACCACAGCCGATTCCATTAACTCCAATTTAATTTGTAGATATTCCAACAAAAAATATAATTTGCATTTATGGACATGTGGCCTGTATTGGTACAAATGATATATTTTCACTCTGTGAAACATTTGTTGACATTTTTCAAATACTTTAATCGGTTAATTTTTGTGAAGTAATACAACTGAAACCTTTATAGATATTGGTAATATTCTATCGAATAATTTCACCTACTATAGATTGTCACGATCCGAATTGCAATATTGGGTTGCGTTTTCAAATATTTCTGAACAAATACAGATTTGCGAAGAATTAAGACTTTAACATGTTGTGAAATCGTTTCATTAACACTTTAATCTTTTCATTATAAATTATTGCGCTTGTTGCTACGTCGTGGTTTTATAAGGATCAGTGACTAAATAAAAAAAATACCAAAGATCTAGTCTCTTTTTTGGAAAGTTACAGTTACATATTGAAAAATTATAAAAGTAGATTAGGGTTGAAATTTTTTTATATAAATATAAATATTAATACAAAATTAAATCAACTTAAACAAAATCGTTCGGTTTCTAAAAACAAATGAAACAACATACAAAACAATCGGTTGGTTTATCTTTTATTCATTTATTTATTTCATACGAATTATTTTTAAAAAATAGCTATACTGTGTTTTACTTGTGTTGTCTATAAATAAATAATTTCATTAGTTATAATTATTTAACCCATTACCGCATACAAACCCATATCTGTGTTGAAGTTTAAAAGTGAATTTATATTTTTTCTGTATTCTCAAAAAAGCTATCGCTTTGGCATATTTATTATAAGTGCTAAATATGACCAAGTTCGGGCACAAGTGGGTAACTACATTTTACAAGTTGTGAGATATTGCACTTTTAAAGATAAAAGCTCATCCCAAATCAACAATTCAAATAAACTGCAAGCTCAATATTGCAAACAAAAATGTTTTTTGTTTTTAAAATACGAAATATTTTTATTTTCTTTTTTGATAAAGATTAAATAATGCCATTAATGAAGACATCTCTTTTATCGAAAATTTGTGGTTACCAACTTGTGCCAGAAACCCGAAAATATATGGCCCGATTTATTTTGCTTCAAAATTTTTATTTAAATATTTTATTATTACTATTTTCCTAGATCATTCTAAGTCTTCTTTTTATTTATTTTTTTAAAACCGAAAAAAAAACAATTCGGTAAGAGGTTAACAAAACGATTGATAAATAATAACATAATAAAGTTTATTTGACGACAAAGACTGGATTTCACTCCCAAGGGAGTTATTAAGGTTATAACATATTATAAAAGAGATGGAGAACGTTTTAGAGGCTTTATAGAAATCTAGGCATTTACAGGGCTTGTGATTTGTCTTTGGCTGGTCTGTCACTTTACACACTATGTAACATTCACAATTTTGCCAATGTTTGGAGATCCATATTTATTCAAATCAGATATACGAGGGTTGTGTAAAAAATAAGGTTCTCAATTTTTTTCAGGTTTAAGGCATTTTTTATTTGAACTGAAAAATACATCATTGGAAAGCTTAATTTTTTACCTATTTTTAACATAATAACCAGATTTTTCAACACATTTTTGCTGACGACTTATCCACTTTTGGAATCCAGCTTCAAAGAAGTCCGCCGCCAGCCCGTGGAGGAATTTGGTGACCGTCCTGCTTGTTGAGTTCATGACTCGAGGGACCACAATAAAATTCGGAAAATTATTGCGAGACCTTGAAAAAATTCAGAAAAGCCATCCAAAATCGCCGGAGAGGAAGACTGACGAAAGGCTTTAGACTGCACCACAACAATGCGTACCCGCACGTCTCTCGCCAAACGAAGGATTTAATCGAAAATTTCGGCTGAGATCTCGTTGAACAGGCTCCCTACTGCCCTGATTTTGCACCGAGTGACCTTCACTTGTTTCCAAAATTAAAGCAACACATGGGTGGACAACGTTTCGAGACTGATGAAAGAGTGCAGGAAGCGGTCCCCAAAATTCCTCCATGGACTGGCGGCGGACTTCTTTGAAGCTGGATTCCAAAAGTGGATTAGTCGTCAACAAAAATGCGTTGAAAAATCTGGTGATTATGTTGAAAAATAGTCAAGAAATTAAGCTTCCTAATCATGTATTTTTCGGTTCCAAAAAAAAATGCCTTAAACCTGAAAAAAATTTGAGAACCTTATTTTTTACACAACCATCGTATATCAGATGGAAGAATTGAAGAAATGAGTGCGTTCTGGCAAAATTGTGAATGTTACACAGTGTGTATGTACAGTGGCCTCCTTAACTAGACAATAACAGGTTGTAAGCCCTGCAAATGCCTAGACTTCCATTATTTCTTCTTTGAAATGTTCGCTGTCTCTGTTGTAATATGTTAATATGGTTTCGGGTAACATTGCATTGCCTGAGTATAGTTAATGTGCGTCATTTAAGACTATATTTAGTATTTTCACAAGAGAAAGTATCTTAAAAGCCCCGTTGATTACTATTTGCTTTTCGAGGATTGTGTGCATAATTTTTATTATGATTATCAAATGAATTTTCGGCTTAATAATTTTCGATACCAATGCTTGGGTCAATCAGATAACAAAGAACAATCGCTGATTATTCTGCCACTGAGGAAGCATTCTCGGCTGCCTAGATTGTATTTTTAATAATTACAGTGCTTGAAAAAATATATTTTACAACTTTTGAAAACAAATACTTGATTTATAAAATACTCAAAGTTGTAAATTCGGCGTAAAAGAATTCAAAAGTACCGTTTGGCCTAGCGCTTACTTTAATCATTTACGAGAAATAAAAATGTCGATGTTAATTTGGATTCCTTATGTATTTCATTACTGCACGTTCAATGACCTTCCCATAAGAGGATTTCAACGGGTCATCGAATTTAAATACCTTTCCTATCTAAGATCAGAACAAATAACGTGCATAATGAAAAACGAATTAAATATATTTTTTTTTATTTCTCTCTGTATATAAATTGTTTGATATCCTCGGCACAGTTTACACCAGTGGGTACACATTATTTTCATTGTTTAATATTGTACGCAAAGCAAAAAAATATTAATACCTACTCATTCTGATCGAAATTAATTTATTTGGACATTTTTTTATTTTTGACGTACATATTTTTTTTCCATATTAATAAGAGTTTAAAACATTTTATGCAGTTTAGTAGGACTTGATAATTTAAATGTTGATTTTTGTATGCTTTTGAAAAATAAATATACATTAAAAAAAAATCTTTGGTAGAAAAATATATTTGCAAAACAAACAAATCGTCACGTCATTTCCATGTAGGATTAGGCAAAGAGGATAAAACCCCATATTATTCTGTCTGCACACGAATTCGCTTCCTCTACATCCATATATCTTATCATACACGCGCGCCGATTATTCTGACTTTTAATATGTTCATCTGCAAGTATTTGTCGATGCCATGGCATGACTAAGTATAATTTCTGTAAGATTATTTCTTGTTTGAACTGAGGAATTCACTGCAGACTTAAAAAAACTGTTAAAATAATAGCTAAATTATAAATTTACATATTTTTCACATTTTAAAAGCGAAGCAAAAGCTCGTGTCTTTAGTTTTTAAGTTAAAACTCTTTTAACCTTCTGTAGAATAATTATTGATAAATGTTGATTTAACAGAGTATTACTCGTATCATTTAATTATCAATGAAAGCAAAATATGATTTACAAATAAAAAGTATTGAACATATTGTGTGTCAAAAGGATGTTTATTTAGAAAAAAACAAAAATGATCTGTTTGTTGTTTAAAATTAAATAATTAAAGTTTTTTTTGATTTGACTACTACACTCGCTGCACACGTAATTAAATTTGAATAAAAAATTCAACATTCGTCTTTATTAAATTGAAAAAATAATATCCAGGAAGAGTTCACGTAATTCGGAATCAAGTTGAATCTTAAAATTTATTACGCTGTTACAGTTAATTCGATCATCAGCCTGTTTAATTCTAAATAATGTGGTTAGAACCCATACTTGCTCTTCTATTCGGCAATCAAGTGTAAATTACTCCTACGTAATAAATTTGATAGTTTAACGCTTAGCCCAATCACTATGTAATGAGCATCCGTCTATAAATTATAAGCAGGGATTTGAATTCACGGTGAAGTAAAAAACGGTAATTTATTAGAAAAAAACGTGTATTGTAGTTCAAACATCTCCATTACAATGTACGGCATGGACAGCGGTAACGGTTTATGGGAAAAAACACAACCAATCGACATTAACCATTACTTAACCATAATTGAGAATTATCACGCGATAGCTGATATTTTTAACCCGAGGATTGCATTTTCCCGTCATAAACCGTTAAAATTCCACAGAATGAAGTATCACTTAATATTTGATTGCTTTAGTTCTTGATATAATTTTATATATAATGCGATAGCGGTATTTTAGTTAGGATTAATTTAACAAAGAATCACTGTTTAATTAGACCTAATCGTACCACAAAAGCTAAGTTTAAAAAATATTAAAGTTAAAAAAGGTTTTTTGCTGTCGTCAAATGAATAGTTTGTTATTGATTTCTTTTATGCAACAATTTGGTATATTTTGACGAAAACTCAATAATTATCAGTCTTCAAACTTTATTAAACTTAACGTTTTTGATGCAGCTTTCTTAGTAAATATTTTTAGATTTGACGTATTGTATTTCATTTAAAGATTCTTCTCATCATTTAATTGAATCTCTTAAAATTTATGTTTGTTTTTCTTTTTGAAAATGTTTTTTTTTTTTACATCAGAGCATGTTTTTCATTCTTTATTTTAATTCTTACCTTTTAATTATTTTTCCAAAAATTTTTTCCTCATTTTTAATATTATTTCCATTTGTAAATACTAACTACAAACTTTAAAATACTTGTTTTACTTTGATTTTAATTTTTAAACAACTTCCATTTACGTTTATTTTTCGTTCTCTTTTTTGTACTTTTGTACTAAAAAATACCTCATTGATAACCTTACATATAATTATAATATAATATGGAAACTTTACTGGTCCATTAGAGTTAAGTCTAACTGTGTAAAATATAAAACTATGTAACCTTACTGTATGTTTTCTAAATACATGAAAAAAAAAATTAAATATTACTTTAAAAAATCCAATAGTTAATAAATAAATAAGCCATGCATTAAGTAGGTACTTAAAAACCGGATTGTGATCCTGTGGTAGTGTTGACTCATGGACTAAATGTCCAAGGTTCAAATCCCACTCTACCACAACTCGATTCCTAATTTTGCTGCATAAGTCTATCAGAAAATGGTCGAATAATATAAATATTTGTGTAAATAATAAGGACTCAAATATTCCCTTTTCTTAAAAACAAAAAGGAGTGCTATGAACACCGGTTTGGCCAGTGCGATATTTATATGGTAAAAGGTTTTTTTTTTAAATCTACTAATTAAATTCAATGGGTATAGAAAATTATAAGAATATTTTAGATAGGAAAATAACTCAAATAAATCCGTATTTCCAGTGTTATAAAATTAGTCGAAAGGTTATTGGAGCGATTAATCGTTATTTCTCGCATAGTTAATTTATTATATTTATTAACAAAATAATACTCACATTCATCCACCCAAAAATCGATCATTAAAATAATTTTTAAAAAGTCCCTCGGGTTTCTTAGCATCAAGGTGTTTTAGGAATTTGAGATCTTAGAAATAAGGCAATAAAACATTTTTAGAATAATAATGTTTAAGTCTACTACAAACTCTGAATTCGGGCAGAGAAATTTCAAGTTACTGGGCCCCAAAATATCAAATATGTTACCCGAACATTTCAAAACCATGATACGGGTTCAGTAAAATAAATTTTCGTAAAAATGTCACTGGGTTTAGGTAGAAAAAAATCGAAAAATTGACTAAAACACATTCTTAAATAATGACAGTTCAATAAATGAACGAATAGGTGTTAATTTAATTGTTTATTTGCATAAAAATGTCCGCCTTAAAACAGGCTGTACCTAGTTTGGTAAACTAAACATAATCTAGAGAAATCTATTATCTTAAACATGTAGTAGATAAAGAAATTGTATTTTTTGTCAACAAACCGCGATTACCATTTTATTATTATTATTATTCATATGGTAAAAAGATATAGCGACAGACGCATAAAGCACATATTCAAAATACGTGTTTTTTTTATGTCCGAACATATATCCTACTGACAAACAAACAAACAGACAAACCATCACGTCGTTTCCTAGTAGGGGTAGGTAGAGAGGATAGAACGCCATAACACTCTATCTTGGCATACAGACTTCGCTTCTTCTACATTCATACATCTTCTCATGCACGCACGCCGATTATTCCTACTTTTTACATGTCCATCTTCAAGTATTTGATGGACTTGATCGTGCCATGTCTTTCTCGGTCTTCCTCATTTTCTGCATCCATCAACATTTGCATCGTAGATCCTTTTAGCCGTTCTTTCGCTGTCCATTCGCTCTATATGTCCAAACCAACGCAGCACTCCTTTCTTGATTCTGTCGATAATGCATGTCTCAGCCTTACACACATCACGGATCTCAACATTTGTGCACCTTTCATACATCGTTTTACAACACATTTGCCTGAAGGATCGCATTTGAACAGCATTCAACCTACTTTCATCATCATTTTTCCAGCTGCATACTTCGTTCCTATACATTAGAGTTGGCACTAGAACTCCGTTGTGAACTGCTAGTTTAGCGTCCTGCGATAAACATTTGTTTGCCAAAATAGATTTCAGTGCACCGTTCACCCTGTTCCCCGCACTAACCCTTTTAATAGCTTTCTCGGTCTTTCCATCCCTAGTAAACATACTTTCCAGGTACACAAATTCTTCTACCTGATTCAGAATATCTCCGTTCACACTGATCTCACATTGAGTTATATTTTCATCCCTTTCAAAAACCATCACTTCCGATTTATCAACATTCATAAGCAAATCGCTTTTCTTGCATACATTGTAGACTTTTGTTACCAAGAATTGCAGGTCTTCTTTGCTGCTAGCAAGAAACGCGGCATCATCCGCAAACAGAAGACAGTTAACAGTTATACCACTCATTTTTGCTCCCATTCTTAAATATTTCAGTTCTTTCATAGTTATCGATGTATATGTTGAACAACCATGGTGACATTACATATCCCTGTTTGACTCCTTTCGGAATATTAAACCACGATGTGAATGACCCATTCACCTTCACATATGCTGTGCTGTCCTTATACAGTAACGCAATAGCCTTTTTCAAGTTACCATTCACTCCATACTCCGATAAAACCTTCCACAATTTCTCTCTGTCAACTCTATCAAATGCCTTTTGCAGATCGACAAATGAGCAGAAAAGTATCTGGTGTTTAGCCAGAAACTTTTCTGTCATATTTCGCAGAGCTAATATTTGATCCATACATCCTCTTCCATGCATAAATCTACTTTGTATATCGTACACTCTATCTTTAGCCACTTTTCTTACTCTCTCAATCAGTATTCTGACATAAATATTTCTAACAGCGCTCAAAAGGCTATCCTACTGCGCTTTATATTATTACGTTGGCTTTCGTAATCACGCTTATATTCATTTTATAAAATTATAATTAAGACCTTACTTTTACAAACAACAATTTTTGTGATCAATTGAAGATGATCCGTAACAAAGAATTAAAATATCGTTTCTATATTGTACTTAAAACATTGATACTAACTCGTAACCTTCTTGAAAAGCCAGATTATAAACGCTTTTGAAATGTTATATTAAAGATGGCGCTTCATAAATTTTGGTTCGAAACATGCATACAATAAGTAAAAGAAAAGAAGTTTGCTTACCTACCAGTAGGACAAATATTTTTTTGTTATATGTCCATTTTTAGACCTGCTAGCAAGACCAAATTCGGTTGAATGTCACTGTATTCCATTTTGTTTTCTCTAAACAAGTTTTTGGATCATGTTTTTGCGATTAGTTTAGTCGAAATGATTTCAAATACAATAATGAATATTTACGAAGGAAGCGGCTCTGAAAGGTTTCGTTTCAAAATGTTAAACCCTTCGCTTTATATTTAGAATGACTCGCCTAACTCTCAATGAAGACAGGAATGGCCGAAAATATAAATAATAAACTTAGTGCAGATACGACAACGCTAGAAGTGAAGAACCGGAGAGGAAGGACAGCAGACCGATAAGAGTTGAGGAGACTTCTGGATACAGACGAGGCCCACCTAGAGCTGTCGAGTTTATGATGATGATGATTTTTTCGTTTTTTCCATGCAGTTTTTGGCGTTATTAAACATAAAACGGTTTCTAACTAGTAAGAAGTAAAAAGTGTGTGAAAACTAAAGTATTTTAGCTGTTTACCAAGCTGATTGTGACAGTTAGAATTAACGCGTGGGAACCTAAAATTGCACTAGATTTTATTTCTCGTTTTGTAATTAGTATTATGACTACACTTTTGACGTATTATGTAATCATCTCAATAGTTTTATAAATGTAATTAATTAATAAAATTATCCGACTGCGAGATCATCCTAATTAGATTGATTAATGTTTTTACCTGACACTTGTAGGCAGATTTAAGTTAATCGCTTTTGAACATTCATTTTTAATTTCACTATTGGTATCTGTATTTAGGCAGATAAAAAAATAAGTTATGTAACTGAAATAAATCCAAAAGCCTGGATGAATGTTAAATACTCTCAAAATTTCAATTAACAGGAAAATTAAGTTTTCTGTATGAAAATATAACAATATGAATAAAAAAAGTTCTAAACATATTCAATTACTGGTTGCCGACGAAGATACTTTTAATTTTCATACGAATGTACACATTTTCGTGCATAAATTTTGATTTTACTTAATGAACAGTAAACGATAACTCTTTTAATTTCCCATTTAATTTATGAATAAAATAATTATAAAGAAACCCTGCAATTGAAGTACAAACATAGTGCCCTATTCACCACTGGGTGCGGATAAAGGATACTGTTATCAGTATAATTATTAGTAATGATTATTTTTCTTACTAAAACACAAATTCGCATTGACGAAATTATTTTACAAATCCAATGGTTGAACTTGTATAATTATTGATCTACTGTTATTCAACGGAGCCTACTTTTTCATTTTTCAACTCACAACTTCGCAGTAAACATAAAATATAATTTGTTTAGTGACCTGGTTGACCTCTTGGTAAACGTGCTCCGAAAGAGGCCATTCGTCTCACTTGGCTACTAGATTCAAAATCATTATCGTAAATCAGGTTCATAAAAGTGTACGTAAATTCGTAAAGTTATGATCAATATATAATTTGTTATTAATGATTAACACGATCTTCTACTCCGTCTTTATTGAATAATGAAAAAAAAAAAAAAAAGTTGTTGCCTAAATCTTTGTAGACACGTTCTGGATCTTACCCCCTGGGGTCTAACTAAAATTTATAGATATTTTAACAGCGATTTATTTATTTTATTTTATTAAGTAATTCAACAAAGGTACATACTAGAATACATACAATTTGAAAGTATTCGTCGATTCAATTTTACATGCATATAGATCTTCAATTATAGAATTACACAAAATAGATTTATATATTAAGATGTAATACATATTTTTGAATATTTTGTGATATTTTTTTATACAAGATACAATGCAACAAAAAATAAATTGTACGTGTGTACTTATTAAATAAGATTTATTCATAAGAGATTATTCGCAAAAGCTGAGAGAGTTTCATGAAAAATGACAATTTTATTGTTTCAGCAATATATATTATATTCCTGACACATGCCGGTCATAGGTGTGTGGTATGTAGCATTATTTGAAAACAAAGGCAGTTTAAATATGTGATGCAGAAGAGAGAGGAACACGGAATATAAATAATCTACAGAGCTTTTAAACTTAGGTGAAATAGTAAATCTTATACGGCGTGTAAAGTTGTCACTGAAACTGATCATAAGCTTTAAAAAAATGTGGTTTTATAAAGCAAAGTTTTTATATTTTTTCCCTCTTTGCTTTTAATGGTTTATTATTTAAAACATGAGCATGTTGACATATTTCGTTATAAAAAAAACTCGTTTCAGAAAAAAATCATTTTGTTTGTCATGTTTATACGGTTAGATTTGTTGTTAGATGTATGCTTTTTAATATTTTATCACTACCATAATCATCCCATCTTCCACACCCGATGGTGAATTGGCACTGTTTTGGTAAACCAAATGCAGCGTAGTTCAATCGTCTGTTACGCGAAGGTAAGGTGATCAGTCATACGCTTTTGGTGCAAGTTCAGAAACAGTGAAATATTTTAATTAAAAAAACCTTTCAAATAAGCATTTCACTTCAACCCTCCAAATACATAATCTAGAATCTCAAGAATAGTAGGCGAACGCGTCAACTACCACACAACGATGCGGACTTATCTCCACACGATTTCCTTATTCCGGATTTTCAGCCAAGAGAAGCTATCGAGTCGAAAACGCTCGTCCATGGTTCTGGTTCTATTACACATACAGGATTGTATTCTTCATCCGCCTGGACACAAAGTGTTATTATCAAAGCCAACGATATTCAGTGATTAAAACGTTCTAATGTTTAATTGAGTTTTTTTTTGTTTTAAAGTGGTAAAAGGAAATGAAATATTAAAATAATAAAGAAGAAGCGTGTAAAAATATTTTTATACATATGTGTGTGTGAATGTGCCAATTTCATATGCATTGTTTATTGTTTGTGAATCAAAATAAATAAATAAAATAAAGTATCTAATGATTGATGAGTTGAAGTTAAAATCTTCACTCTAACGTTTTAATTATATGAACAACTATTTTTATTAGATATATCATGTTTACTGTTTACCCAGCCGAGTATCGAGCCTGAATTTTAAAGTTTGAAGTGTGGTAGTCCAACGCGTTTACTGTTACACTACAAGGCCGATAAAACGTAATTAATAAAAGCCGAGAAAAATGTTAGCACATCTTATCATGTATAACCGTAGTAATAACAGTTTGAAGCAAACTCACACCTCCGCAAATTGCAATGCATAATTCACACGACTAATTGCACGAAAAATAAGTATTCACTCACCTGTTCGATTCACAACAATAAGACGATTAGCTAAAACAGAATTCGATCGATTGATTATCACAGCACTATCCGTTTGTATTTACCGGCTGGGGGCGATGATAATGTGACTGATAGTAAAAGTCCACGCTAAATCGACCGAAAGATAATCGAACTTGGAGCGATTGCTAAGAAAGATACGCGTTCGATGGCGGTTCAGTCGCAACTGTTAGCCATTTGAGTTGTCAGATTCTGTAGGACTCCCTTTCCCCTCCTCGGGTGCTCCTCTTCCCCCTCCCGAAGGCTTTAGGAAGCTCACCCCCTCCACTTGTTACTCCTCTTAAAATAGGCTTTTGCGGTCGTGATTCTTGAGGAGAATATAAATTGCGCGGGTGACTTTGAAACAAATGCCTCAAATATCCAGGAATAAAACCCAGGACTTAAACGTGTTAACCACTATAAATATTACAGGGCTAACAGATATTTTTTTTAATTGAACAAATTGCAACAGGTATAAAAAAAATATTAGAGATTTGGAAATAAT
Organism: Micrasema longulum; assembly: GCF_059751315.1. NCBI lineage: Eukaryota > Metazoa > Arthropoda > Insecta > Trichoptera > Brachycentridae > Micrasema > Micrasema longulum. Next base: position 73,960 of record NW_028279551.1, on the reverse strand, counting down.
TTTCCTATTTTTGAACATCTTCTCGGACTGGTCTTTTGGTTGTTGGTTTTATTACAATATTTTTAGTTTGTCCAAATGTTTGCAGACAAAAAACTGGATTTCACCCTCTAGGGAGTCATTATGATTAACACATTACAACAGGGATGGAGAACATTTAGGCATTTACGGGGCTCATGAACTGTCATTGGCTATTTAAGTGGCCACATTATACGATATGTAACATTCACCATTTTGCCTATGTTTGAATTTCCATCTGTTGGTTTTGTCTACAAACATTTGGCCATACTCAAAATATTGTCATTAAAAAAATATTTGGAATGTTCTCGATTGGATTACCATAAATATGATATATTATACATTATACTAATGAAGTGAATTCGAGTTGACTACGTACATAAGTATAGAAAAGAAGTTTGAGAAAGATATTTCCTAGAACTCTATACGCCTCATCCAATATTATTATCTCTTAATTCTATAACGTGTCAAAAATCTTATTTCTATGAAAAAATATATTTTTACATGTACATCGAAAATACCTAACAGAAAGAACATTAAAAACAAAAAATGATCCAAATAAAATATTAAATAAATCATAAAAAACTCAAGACGGAAAATCCCGTTCTAAAAGCCGAATCCTTAGCATATATCTCTTTTTTGAGCAGGATATTTTTTTAAATAGTAGCATAATATACGTTTTAGGACACGTTACCTGTAAAAATTTATCAATTTATTTTCTCACTTACAGTCATTGTGTTTCTTTTTAATTTTCACGACCGCTAAATTGTGTAAAAAATAAATAATATCCAGTACAAACTTAATTACGCTAATATTTTTGATGAGTTACAATCAGCATTGTTACTTACTTTGGGATGAAACTTATATGTTCAGAGTAATTAGTACATTTAGCCTTCATTCTCATACTAAACTTGTGAATTGCTTTTTGTGGGAAATCTTTGTTTAATAAAAAAATACCGTTTGTTTTCGTGCTCATTTTGAATGAACCTAGATTCACACATATACCTATATAATCTTATATAAAGTATTTTGAATTGTGTCATTGTAACACAATCACATTTGATTATCGTTTCTTCATATTTTTCCTCAAAATTTATTGATAGTATATTCTTTGCTCTAGGAACAAAGATTTTCATAGGTTCAACACCAAAATAAAGACAAAATAGCTGTGCCCACTACTAGACTGCAAAAAATGAATTATTTTGTCTCAAACCGCATACGCTTCCATAGTAAAGTACATCTTGATATTCATGCTTTATTGAAAGTCGACAAGCTGTTTAAAAAAAGTTATTACAGAATCATAGACTATTTGCAGAACAATACAGCTTGGCAATAGATCTGCGTTTGTTTGTTTGTTGATCTGAGTTATGTTGTTGATTTTTGTTTATTAGTTTGTTGATTGAATTGACTAATTGTTGAATAGCTTTATACACATAGCTATAATTCATTGACAAGAGATTTATTGAATAAACAAATTACAAAATTACAAATTACAAGCATAATATTGTCACCCCTCGTAAAACTCGTAAATCCACAAACGGTCAAAAATAATAATTTGACGTTTTCCATAGGGTCTTCAAATAATCTTTATGTGTGTAAAATTTGTGTCTCTGAACAGTGTTACATTATTTTAAAAAAAATAAACGAAACAAAAAACTTCCCTATTAAAGATAAAACTGTTTTTACACTACCCTGAAAAAAATAGTACGTTTGGGATTTAAGAATTTTAAGAGTAAGGTCAACGATATGTGTAATTTCAATGTCAGATTTTCGACAAACCAACCATCACGCCGTTTCCCCGTGGGGGTATTCAAAGAAGATAAACGCCATTTAGCTCCGTTTTTGCAAACAGATTTCGCTTTTTTAGATTCATAAATCTTCTCATTCCCGTGGGACGATTATTCCGACTTTTGACTTGTTCATCTTCAAGTATTTGTTAAATTAGGTCATGCCATGTTTTCGTCGGTCTTCCTTATATTTTGCATCCATCAACATTCGCATCCTAATTTTTTTTAGTCGTTCCTTCTCACTGTCCATTTGCTCTACATGTTCAAACCACCGCAGCTCTCATTTCTTAATTTTGTCGATAATACTCGGCCATCTAATAAAAATGTACAGATTTTCACATTTGTACATCTATCATATATAGTTTTATCACACGTTCGCCCGAGAAATCGCATTTCGAATGCACTTAGCCTACTTTCATCTTTATTTTTCAATTTCATACCTCGCTTCCATAGGCAAAGGCCGGCACTTTGTGAACTATTAATTTTGCCCCTTGCGACAGAAGTTAAGTTCTACATGTTTTTAGCACTCTTTTTTAATACAACAATGTTTTTTTGGGTACTTATGCTGCGTGTCGTTCACACTCTTTTTCGACCTTTCGGATCGCATTACAGCGTCCATCATTGTAAACCTTAGAATTATGGATGATATTGCTTTTAGCAATGAGCCTGCCAATGTGCATAAATTTTATTTATTTTTTATTTTGAATCTTGAAACGCATAAATGAATTATTTTGTAATTAAAGTTTAAAACCGGGATACGAACATATAAGGACAATGATAAGAACCGGGTTGTGGTCCCGTGGCTAGTGTCGCGGACTCACGGTGGTTCAAAACCCACTCTACCACAACTTGATTCACATTTTCTAATAGGGAGTTATTTACAACTCTTTGATAATGGCTCCCAAAATTATAATATTTGATTTAATCACAAGAACGCATATGTTTCTTTTTTCTTAAATTTTTTTTTAAACTAAAAACATATCAAATCACATCTCCAAATGAATCGCAAACATTCGAACACAAAGTGAAAAGTGATCACATAAACCAGCCAATGACATGTTAGGAGCCAAATTAATGTCTAGATTTCCAAGTTCTTTAATATTTCCTTTGTCTTTGTTGAAATATTGGTCCTTTAAATTGAGTACAGTTTAATATTTTTAATGTCCCATCTTTGTTGCAATCAACTTTTTTACATGTTCCCAACCGTATTACCAGAATTCAATATCTACTATTTAGGAAATCTACTAAGAGCAACTTTTGTTTTTGTACCCCTATGTCCAGAATGCGTACATTAGTAAATTCGTCTGAAAACTTGAAAGTCTTTAGGATAGATCTTTCGGCTTTTCAGAGATCTTTTTGCCATAAACACAGTGTGGAGTGAAGATGGATTGGCATGAGTTAGCTCGAAGTCTTATATGTTGATCGTGTTATGTGCCATTATTTTATTGCCCTCGTTTGTCATTGCTACATATTTTTATTTTATATTTGTTCAGTTTCTTGTACATTAGAGTGGGCCGATGATGAATGACGTTTTTTTTTTTTTAGACATCAAAGTGAAAGAGGTCTAAAAAAAAAGTTGCATTTTGGATTACATTGAACGTAATTTAAAAAAAATATTTCATACTAATTTTGGCCCTCAACCAAGGTTTTAAGTTTATCATTGTCTGAACATTTTGTTAAATATCTATATTGATAAAATTATTTTTTTGTCAGTAAAGATATAACTTAATCACATTACAAATTCAAACATGTTTTAAAACTACCGAAATGCAAAAAGTTTACACCCCGCGGAACTGAGTTCATTGAGCGCCTGGCTAATTTTGACGAAAACAATGGCTCATTAAAACAATGCTACCCATAACTCACACCCTTAGATGCTTATTTAATTAGGTTTGATGGATATTTGACTGATTTTCAGTTGACAGCCAGTTTAGCGCAAACAAATACTATTTCGAAAACTTCAAGCTCTGGTTGACGTCCAAAAGTAGTATCAAACATTTTTTTGATATTTTATCTATTCCGAATAATCTAAAAAGAAACTTTTTAGATCCCTTTCATCTAAAAATTCGGAAAAAAAATATCGGCCTACCCTATTGTACATCTGTTTCTTCATACAACTGTAATAATTGGCTTAAGCCGTAAACATAATAAATAAATAAATAATAAATAATGCCAAGATTTATTTTTGATATAGCGTTAATAATTATATTTAAAAAATATAACTTAAATAAGGTATGTCTATGTTCGCATACCAAATAATTGAGCTCAGAATACCATGCAGTCTTTTCCGCGTACTTTTTTTATAAGTACCTATTCAATTGTTCACGGTTCAAGTAGTATTTTTTTATAATAATGAATCGTATACACTAAGACCTCGTTTTACAGTTTTGAATTAACACGATTAAAAAATGAAATAAAAAAAGAAAAAAAAGAATTAACAATGCGTAATCCATACTCATATTATTAATACGAAAGTGTGTTTGTTTGTGTTTGATTCACGTCTCAACGGAGGCACCGATTGCCATAATTTCTTGCTTGGGAATAGTCGGAGAGGTGAGAAGTAAAATAGGATATTACATATTTTTCAACCCAGAACTAAAAAAAATACTATGAAAAAAGGAATATGTTAACAATAAGTAACGTTATTTAAAAATAAGGTGGGATGTCAAAAATAATCAATTTGAAATGAATTCTATAATTATTTTTATTTTATTTACTAATCGTTACGGATTATTTAGCATAATTTAAGCATAATTTATTTATTTACATACATAAGGTTATTGTACATTATTTGTAATATTATTGTACAATAAGTCCCAACTCCATGGGAGTGTTGAGATGGGACGAGCAATTATAGGACACAGACACATGAGTATATCACCACAAATATAGGATTAGAAACATAAAAAATAATTATAAAAAATATTTAAAAAACATATTTATGGCACATCAATATGGTAAACAGTAAACTCAAGCATTTGGAAAATTATCAAGGAGTTTCCTACTCAAATTCCCACTAAGGAAAATCCAGTCCTTAACTCCTTTCTTGAAAATATTTTTTGTCCTCGAGAGCTTAATACGTTCTTCCAAAATATTGAATACTCTCTGTGCGATAAATGAGAGATATCTCTGAGCAAAAGTCGTACGGGTTTTGGGTATGACACAATTCATGCTCTGGGAAAACCTCGTACGGACATTCTGCTGAGACCTCTCCTTATTGTTTGACCAGAAGTGTATAAGTGCTTCTTTTAGGTACAGTTGTCTCATTTCCAGCACTTTCATGTATTGGAACTAGTTGACTTACTTTATTTATGGTTAGTTCGGTTGACTTTTCGTTTTGGTTTTGTAGTAGGATTTAGGATTTGTGAACAGAATAACGAAGCGACTTCGCATATTTACTAACGGATCTTATAGCGATAGATAGGAGACCAGTAATCGATACAGGCTAATTTCTGTCCCGAAAAAATATGTCATTCCACCTGGGACAGTCTTATTGCTTAACGACAAAACTAGTTAATTACCCGACTAATTTCTTTCCAATATCACGTGAGCGAATCTGCGGGCAAAAGCTACCAGTAATACAATTGTCCTAGATCGCTATTTTACTTAATTAGTCTAAAAAAAACCAAAGATATAGGGTATATTAAGGTAATAGTATTTTTTATATATTTTTTTTAAACCCGCACCTTTTTTATACATGTTACCCTCTAGTTACCGCACACCGCATCTAAATGGAAGCACATAATATGCACCTTATTGGATTGAAGTAAAGCGCTATGTTAAATTGAGTATAAAAATGTTTTCTTCAAGAGGTAAAAATTAGACCAATTTAATAATTGTACGGCGAAGATTCTCGAAAATATATATATTTAAAACTTTTTTAAACTACGTCATAAGTTCTTGTGAGTCGACCGATCAATTACAGCGTTGTTATGTGTCGTGATAGATTTCCGGTGTCCGGGTTGTAATTTTTTTCCACGTTTCGTGTATTTTGACGCTACGGGCTCTACTTTTAAATGTCAACATTTCATCAACTCACCGACGACAACTTGTGACGTCACGGGCGGAATAATTAAAATTAACGGATTCACATTTCAGAAGAGAGATGGTTAAGCGTCAAGTAGAGAGTGGAGAGGGGAGGAGAGAGTCATGAACTTTAAACACCCAGTCCGATGGCATCGCGTCACACAAGTTTTTTAACTTTATAATTTTTTTTCCTCTACACGAGGTAGACCATTTAATATCATGTTAATTGTTTTTTTTAAATTATAACCATCGTTTTTTTTAATTAAATTATATTCTTAAGTCTTCAAAGATTTAAAAAATCACTTAGATAGACCGGATATTGTCTTGAGGTAGTAATTTTATTTAGTTGTATTTTATTTAATTAGTACCAGTATTTATTCTAAGAAATTGTATTTACCATTGTTAGAATGGACTGCATAAGTCCGTCAATAAACAAATAAATAAATAAATAAATAAACGAATAAATAAATAAATAAATTAATTAATAAATAAATAAATGAATAAATAAATATGTACTTATTTTTTGTTTCTTTTTAAAATTTATCTCTTAATAAAAAAATACGCATTTTATTGTTAAATTAGCAGTAATTATTATTATACAAATAGTGTAATCATATGTTTTTATGTTAAGGATTTTCACTGACAATCCATTGGCACGCTGAGTCTTGAAATAATTAAAAAAAATCATCTTCATTATCATACCCTTTCCACACCTAATGGTGCACAGGACACTGCTTTGGCATACAAATAGCAGTGTATCTTGATCATTTTTGTTTCATGAAGGTCAGATGAATAGTCTTATGTTTCAGGTGCCAGAACTATGAAATATTCTAGTCTAAAAACAACTTTTTAAAGAAATATTTTATGTCAACCATGTCGAGAATCGAACCCAAGACCTCTTGCATGGTAGGCAAATGCGCTGACCACGACACCACGAAGCCAAAAGAAAAAAAATACTTATTTGTAGGTAACTAATTAAGATAAAAATGTTTTTATTTTTATTATCAACATTGATTTTTATTTGATATTTCTTTAATATCCAATGAAATAGCACATGTTAAAAAAAAACCATCCTAAACACAAAAAATTCCTAGCTCATTGGGATCTGAATTAAAAAAAACCTATGTACATATGTACATTGCAAAACAGTCAAATAAATAGATCAATCAGACAAAATGTTATAATTAACAAATTACAACGGAAATGGAAATTACCATAAAGAAGGGAATATAAAAGTCTGAGCATTTACAGGGCTTGTGACCTGTCATTAGCTGGTTTAAGAGTCCACTTTACACACTTTGTAACATTCATCATTTCGCCTATGTTTGAACATCCACATTTCTTCAATTCTTCCATTTGTTGATTTTAGTGAAGTTAAAGAGCTGTTGAACTGTTCTAATTCTTATTACAAGAAGAAGTTCAGTTCCACGGTCTATTTTCTTATTATGGTATTTATAATCGACCATTAAATTAATCATAAATATTTTATGTAGAATCGGTTGTTAAACGTCAATAAAACTAGTCATAAAAAAACTTTTGACAAATGTTTTTAATGCTTGGAATAAGAAATTAGGCAGGTACGAGAACTCAGGTCGTCAGTCTAGCCAACGGATTAACACTAAAGTGACAGGTAATGGTAATATTAAGTCGTTATTTTTTTATTGACAAAAGAGGCATATAAATTAACTAAACAAATTTCGTATCTGAGGCATATTATGCTTGGAGAAAAGTACCACTCGCTACATTTAATTTTGAAGGCCAAGATTGAGGGTCACCGAGGGGCTGGAAGAAGACAGCTGTCCCGGCTGCGAAATATACGAGACTGGACTGGCTTCAGGACTGTGGAGCAGATTTTTCGGGCAGCACAGGACAGAGTCTTTTGCCAGAGTGATTGCCAACGTTAGGGATACCCAAAAGGGCAATAAGAGAAGAAAAAGAAACAAATTTGTTTGAACAAATGCATTTCGTTTCCTTTTTTTTGTACAAATATGTATAACTTATGTAAAAATTGTATATGTTCATAAAATATATTAAATAAAAACAAATACAAATTAAAAAAAGAAAAAGTCTTTATATCCAACAAGTTATAGTTTGCCACCCGCCGTGTGGTCTAATGGCCAGCGCGTTTGTATACCATGCATGAGATCTCGGGTTCGATGTCCGAGATGGGTATTTTTTTTGTTGGTTATTTAAAATATGTTTTACTTTAAGAACCCATCATTAAATCACAAAAAGCCATAATTAGAATAATCAGCGAAAAAACCCATCGTTATCCATCAAGTTTACTGTTTTTAGAATTTCCTTTCTTAACTATAAATCATCTGTTCAATAAATGTATACTTGCATTTATACACAAAACCATTCACACTCATAAATATACAGACACCACACTGGAGCTACTTCAAACAAATCCCTCGTTGTTCCCAAACTAAGGACCATATCGACCCAACTCTACCACTACTAAAACTACGTAATAAACTGCCTTCATCAATTAGAGATATAAAACCACTACAGAGGTTTTCTAGAGCTGTGGCGATGTGACTCTCGGACAAGGCACAATGCCCTTGAAAACATAGTATATTATTGATGTATCATTATTTTTTTACTGCTGATGTGTATGTATGTTTATGTACTTATGGGAGATATGGTGCGCGGTGATAGCAAGGTGGTCCGCTGTCATTCGGACAAAAAAAATATTTTAGCGAGTGATCGTAGATCGCCTTACTGTCGCATCTTGCTGTGTTGCCTGCGGTGCGATACCCTACTAATACCACACCATACACCTTCCATCTATCTCGGTACGGGTTTACCTACATAGATAGATGAAATATAAAAGTAACATTGGAAAATGTACATAGTACATTGTACTGTACTATTAGGGATAATAGATAAATATTTTTTCTAATGCATACACAATATTTACATACATACTGATAATTTTACCTTCACGTAACAAACATGATCAAGAAACATTGCGGTTAGTATACTAATACAGTGCCTTACGCACCATTATTTGCGGTAAGGAGATTTTTCATTTTCGATTGATTTTTAAAATTTTTAATGGTTTATATTTTTTTTTAAATAACTCGCTAAGCCTCTATTTTTAGGCATGTCAGCAGGTGGGATAGAGAAGATATGGAAGGAGGTAATGAAAAATACACCACAACACCCAGATCAATTGAGAAATAAACTTTCTTGGTTTTTTTTTTGCAACTGGCGGGAATCGAACCTGCGACGCCAATTTCACAGTTGGGTGTCTAGCCAACTGCGCCACGGCGCCTGTCATTTTAAAAATGCCTATGATTTAAAAATAAAAAAAACAATGCAAATGTATTTATTTATTTGACACTTTATATACATATACAATAAAAATACATATAAGGGCGGGCATATTGCCTTAAGGCAATTTCTTCCTACCTACCCAAACCGTTCAGTTTGAGAAAATTATAAATACATGGACATATTGAATCTTACAATTTTATACAAAAATTAAAAGCAAAGATTAACAAAAATAAATATATGTATAAAAAAAAATAACACTTTACTATGAAGAGAGGAGAGGGGATGGGAAGGAAAGAAGAAGGATAAAGGAACAATTTAAATATTTAGATAGTGACATTTCAATCTTGACTTAAATGTAAATAAAGCTCGCGGCTTTTACATGTTTGTAAAAGCCGCGAGGGGGGAAATAAATTATATCTCGCAAAAAAAACAGATTTTCTTACCTCAGAGGTAAGATTGTCGAGTTAAAATAATATCATAATTCGAAGTACAGAGTTTAAATCCCTGAGAATATCATGAAATATAACATTACAGTGTCATTAAAGATTGCATTTTTTTTAAACGTGGGTAGGAACTATTTCAGTATTATTTTCGTGAAGGCAACATTTTAAAACCCCTTCATAGTTATTCCGTATATTGGTTACTCGTGGCGACAAGAAAAGAGTGTTGTTTTAAGTTTAGATGTAGTGATTAAATACATAATTAATATTTGTGTTTAGTAGAGTTTGCTATTTGTTCCTAATGATTGTTTGAAACAACATTTGTAAGACTTTAGCATGTGGGCAAATAACACAAAAGATTAGTATATGTTTTAGGTTCTAATTTGAACAAAAGTCTTGCGCAACAATAACGCGATCGTTTATAGTTTGAAATACCCATATAGGATTATATTGATCAATACAACAACATACTTGCAGTTTGCGGGCCTCCAGTAAGTCGTATTTATTTTATTAAAATATCTAAGTCGCCTTGTTTATCTCAACAGAAACGTATTTATGTGAATACTTATATAAATAACTAGCGGACAAGACAGAAGTTGTCCTGCCCGAACGTTGGCTTGCCTGCTATCATCTTGGAAACATACTTTTCATCTAGGTACTTGTTTGTGATTAAATTCCAAAACGAAAAATTGTTGATATTAAAAAAATATTGAATTTAAGTAGGTACTTGTTTATGGTTGAATTCCAAAACATAAAATAAATATTTTTTCAAATACGGAATTCTTTTTGCAAACGTCAAACTCCGGTCGTCTCACCAACAAAGTGGTGTACTTATGTAGGAATACGATTTTCAAAAATTTATTGAATTTAATATTATTTTAGTGTTACCAAAAATCTAATAAAAAGAAATAAATGGGTAGATATTATAAAGAATTTAAGAAAACAATCTGATTGAGATCCGCAAAAAACAAATGCTGTTTGTAAACATTCAAAAACAAACTTTTTAATTCACAAAAATTAACATCTTTCCATTTTTTTGCAAATGCAATCTCCTCAAATGCAACCCTGGTAGATCGATGAATAAAACATTTATGCTCATTGATTTATTAATACGCTGTGTATTAATAAATCAATGTTTATGCCCCTAACTTTTTTTTACAGATTCGATTAAAGATTTTAATATCTACGAACATGCACAGCGCAAAGAGCTTTATTTCTCTAAAAACCGCACGTAAATCGGTTAAGCCGTTTAGGAGTACGGTGACATCACACGGACAGAGGAATTATATACATATATAAAGATCTCGCCAACTTGCTTCATCTTCATTATTATGTCTTTATCAAAATTTCGTTTATTAAGGGGTAAAATTTTATTCCGCACAGAAATGTACTGCCTTTCAAATACTTAGTGAGTGGAATTATTTTTGGATACCATAAATTCCATCAAGAGGGTTGGCATGCTTTAACAGCCGATATCACCGATTATTGTCGAAGTTTGTGGAATGCGGTGTACGATACATAGTAGACACATATTTATGAATTCCATTCACTAAAGTAATTTGTAATTTTAATAAAAATTAACCTTTTATTAACCTGTTATATACATGGAATGGCAATTTTACATGATGATACACCAAACTGTAAGGATTAAAAAAAATATTGTGTAACAACGATTTAAAAGTCATCAGATTTGTGTGAGTTTGAAGCTCATAACTTTTCTTTTAGCAAAACTAAGAGGAAACTCAGCAAATTTGGGAGTTGTCCTTTTAAGCGTAGATTCCTGATTTTTTTTCATCTACTCTTTCGTTACTTACAATTTCGTTATGTCTTTTTACCCATCCAATATTTATATTTTGAGATCTAATTCGTAATTTTTGGACTTTGGAATAGATGTCTATTATAAAAGTGTTAACCGAATGCCGATCAGTTATTGCATGCACACCGGACATACAATCTGTGGGGATAGTTGTGTGCTTCTATCAATTCCGTGGCTTCTTTACAACATAAATCAGGGTTCCTTTCATTGCAAAGAGCTCCATCTGAAACAACGAACAGAAGTCGTCGAGTTTGAACTTTGAACAGAAGTCGCGGAGATAGCATTCCTCAGCTACTCCTTGTCTTGTCCTCTAAATGTCTGTTCCCACTTGGATGATAGGCCCGAAGCTGGTAAAAGAAATAATTGTCCTGTTTTCGTGTGATACAAGAATGTCTATATTTTAATTGATAAAGTTTTGATTGATCGTGGTAGGGGCCGTATATCTTCAATTCGAATATTTTAGTTTAACATAAACAAACAAACCAGCACGATGTTTTCCCGAAGGGAAAGAGAGAGAGAGAGAGGATAAAACGCCCCTTTAGTTTGTTTTTGCACATACACCCAGCTTTCTCTACATTCATTCGCCTTATCGTGCACACACGACGATTGTTCCGACTTTTGACATGTCCATCTTCAAGTATTTGTTGAATTTTGATTTGGCATGTCTTTCTCGGTCTTCCTTAATTAGGCATCTATCAACATTCGCATCGCAAATCTTTTTAGCAGTTCTTCTGCCGCCCATTCGCCCTGCATGTCAAGAAAATATGAGATCTGTCAATGATACATAGAAGTGCGATTAAAAATAACACACCATCTTGCATCTGTGTTAATAAACTAGGTAAAGTCCGGGTTAAGAGATTAAACTAATTTGTTAGCGATGTTCTAAATTACATAGTATCCAATTAAAATTCCATTCTATTATATTATGACTTTGTTCGGAAACCTATTAAACCGATTTTTTTTACCTTATTTAACTTAAGTATAGTACAGTTTAGTCCAATTTATCAATTTATTTTTCCGCATAATGATTAAGGCTTATTGATTTGTAATTCTAAATTCTGTCATTTGTTGTTTCAACTTGGCTGGTTTAAGTAGCCACTTTACACACTGTTTAACATTCACCATTCCGTTTATGTTAAACGTCCACATTTCCTCAACTATTCCATCGGTTGACTTTTGTGAAGTAAAAGATCTGAAATCTATATTGATGTGGGTGAAGTCCATCTGACTGCATTATTTCACCTACAAGGCAACGCCTAAAAGCTTTCATACAATTTTATTGATTTGATTTAATTTGATTTATTTTTGCACCACAACAGGCCAGGAGGCCCAATAACAATGGTGAATTACATCACAGAATATCCAGGATTGAGAAAAATCACATTTTTAATTTTTGTGTTCTCAATGGGAATCGAACCCGGAACCTTCCGCACGTGAGTCAAGCGTCTTGACCACTACACTGCGGAGGCCGTATACTTCATCTCATACCAGTTGACAATGATTTTAGCATGTTCGAATGTTTGTAGACTGGTTGGATTTTTTCCTTAGCGAGAGAAAACATTTCGAGAAGATAATATGGAAATGCAGATAATTACGAAGCTTGTGAACTCTCACTGTCTGGTTTTAGTGACCAATTTACACACTGTGTTCTATTCACCATTCTACCCATGTTCAAACATCCAGATTCCCTCAATTCTTTGTTCTGTTGACTTTTGCAAAGCAAAAGAGCTGAAACCTTTACTTATGTGAACATTTCTTTCTTGCTATTGGCAGGAATCGATCCCCGAAACGCCAGTTTCTCAGTTGGCCGTTGAACTAATTGCCCCCGTTAATTATTAGGCAATATCAATTAAAATATTGATTTCTAAAACAAAAGTATTTTTATTTCCATTCGTAGTGTGAAAAACCCTTGCATAATAGAATGGCCAAAACTTGTGCACAAGCGTGGCCACAAGTGGGTAAATATTTCATATCAATCATGTCGGGAATCGAACCCGAGACTTCTTGCATGGTAGGCAAACGCGCCGACCATTTCACCACGAGGCCGACAGTTATATAACCGATTATTTCACCAAATTGAAAAAAAAATATATTTACACCATACAGTGTGTATTGTAAACCCAGTCACATCCGAAACCACGATAATCGGCATGAACATGAAGATCGCGTATTGGCATATTTACTAAAAACTTTTAGAAGCGTTTTAAATTTTTTTTTAAAAGTTTAAAAAACCTATTGGTTGCTTACTTCTGCAGGGGAAAAAACAGGATTTTTTTATTTTTTATTTATTTATTCACACTCTTTGTCAAAATACAACTCCATGTTCACTTTGCCCAGCTAACAAAGGTACATACCCCGTTCCAAGCTAGGCAATTACATTTTAATATATTATAATAGTTAACAAATTAATATAGAGCACAGACAAACAAAATGTAAACTTATTCGGATACACATTTCGATTCATATACATACAGACATACACATATATACACACATATATATAAATATACACATGTACATACACACATACGTACATACACCCATGCGCATACACATACATACATTCATAAAAACATAGACAATTTATTTATGCGAAACTTCATGGTTGTCATCTATAAATATATATTTCTTTAAATTATTCCTTATTTTTTATATTTTACTTTTGACATCCAGTAAGGTTCTCCAATCCGTGGCATGCATCAACTTTTCTGACTCCCTACGACCAATGTCATGAAAGAGCGAGGTCAACACCTTCCGTAACTTGACAACACTCCCGTCTTTCCACGATTCTGGCAAAAGGTTATTGACCTTTTTGCCTACGTTATAGTGTTGTCTCGATGCCAGAACAGTGTTGACCCCTTCACTTAGTATCAGATCCCTTTTAGAGTATCTTGTATTATGGTTGTGGTTGACGCTTGGGTAAATGTCTCTCTTTATGTGTGTAACCACTACCGTTCTCAATATATACTGTTGAATAATATTCAGTACTCTGAATTCTTTGAAGAGCAAGTCACTTGGATAGCGAAATGTTTTTTTAAAAATGACTCGGATTAAAGATTTCTGTGCAATTGCTACAGGTTCAAGGGCGGTTTTTGTGCAAGCTCCCCAACCAATTAGACCGTAAGTCAACACAGAATTTGCCAGTGCATGGTATAGGTGTTTCAAGTCCGGGACTTTAAGTATATTTCTAAGTGGGATGAAAAAATGTAGATGGATGTAAATGGATTTGCAGGAAAGCATTCGTTTTTTTTAATATGCCAATATATAATCTTGCTCATACCGATCATTATGGTTTCAAATACGACAGGGTTTACCATACACGCTGTATAACTAATTATTTCATGCTAAAAAAAAATAATTTAAAACTTTGTTTCACATTTCTCCTTATCTTAAAAGAGGAGTGGAGTATTGTAAATTATTTTCTGAAAGTGACTTAAAGCTGGACTCTTGTCCAACAACAGAAATTGTAAATTTAAACATGGGTTTTCGGCGCCAAACCGCGAAACTTTTATATATGTTTTAATATAATATATTTATGTTTGTAATATTATATATGTTTAAAGCTTTAACTTTGTGGTCTAACATTTTAACTAATGTTAGTAAATATTAGGACAAAATGACTTACCAACCTTTCATATCTACTGGTTTCCAAACGTACCCATCCCATCATTAGGACACTCACTACACTAACATGCAAATACTATTTTCACCTTTACCGTAGTAAACATAGTTTTTATATATATTATACAATATGATACCAATCATGGAACTTTCAACCTCCTAGCCCCTCCCTTTCTCAAACCCTTGCCTTTACCTATTCTCCAACATATCACTAAATATTATTATTCTAATAATTAGTGTATGTTCGGACACGCTGGTAATTGTATCCCCCTATAACTCTGCATGTAATTTTTACATTTTGTAAATAATATGTATACTACGATGATGGTTAAGGTTAAATTGTATTTTAGTATTTGTATTACGGTGTAGTAAGTGTCTTGATGAAGAAACTGGAACGTCTTAAACTTTATTCTTCTTCTTCAACAGTATTCTCTCCACTCCTGGATAAAGGATTCTTCCAAACGTCTCAATTCCTTCCTATTCTCCGCTCTCATCGTCTCAATTCCTTCATATCAGGCGATATCACCGCCCATCTATTTTGTGCCCTTCCAACACTTCTTTTGTGTGCCCATGGTCTCCACTGTATTATTCTGGGTGTCCACCTGCCATCATTTTGCCTCGCCAAGTGTCCCGCCCACTGCCATTTCAATTTCGCTGCACCATCCATGATATCCACGACTCCGGTTTGGCGCCTTATTTCTTCATTTCTTACTCTGTCTCTTAGACACACACCGACCATCTGTCTCTCAGTGGATCAAAACTGGTAGATGTAAATAGATGTAAAAAAGTCGAACTTAAACTTATAATATTAGAAATCAAACACTGATTTGAGTCTACTGAACACTTTATTTTACTTTTACAAATAGGAAAAATGTAAAAACAAACATTTCGTGACAATTGTTTCGCCATGTTAGGGCATTTTCAAACGAATGTGAAGATTAGATGGATTGAATGTTCTTTTGTAGTTATATATCTATATGGATTAAATGTCCTTATATAGTTATATTAAATGGATCAAATCAGTGTTTGATTTCTAATATTATAAGTTTAAGTATGGAGTTCTACAAAATAAACACCAAATCAATCAATAAGTCGAACTTATATTAACTAACATTAGTTATAGTAATTAAGTTTCGTCATTGTGGTTACCTACTGTATTGTATAGGACTCGTCGCTGTATTGTATAGGAATTATTGTATAGGAATTTTACTACTGTATTGTATAGGAATTTTAAAATAAAATGCTTTTTTTTTTCAGAATACGGTTTTGAAATTTAACATACTTAAAAAAAAAAAATACTATTTATATCATTTCGTCATTTGAATTTTAACAAAAAGGTTTTTAACTTTTTACTTAGCTCTTTATTGTACCATTTTTAATACAATTTACAAGTTTTAAACCATTATTTTTTTCATACTTACGCACCCACACACACGCACCCTCTCCCTCATTCATTCCCACACGCACATGTATCCTCTCCCTTATTCATTCACGCATACACACATTCACATACACATGAATACAAACGTCACACAAATACAATTACTAAACTTCTTTTCTTATATATTATGTGTCATTATATTTACAGCGGATTTTTTTAATTGGCTTTAGTATTGTTGAGATTTTTCTAATTATTTTGTTTATGTAATAGCTGTAAAAATCCAAAATAAAATAAAATAAATAAATAAAAAAACAGTTTTTGACAAAAAAAAAAAAGTTTACTGTGAGGAATGTTTCACTGAAGTTTCCCGATCTGGCCATAAAACACCCTGTATAAACTAAAATATTAACTTACAATATTGTAAGAAACAAAATAAGTCGTGCGGTTTGATTGATAAACAATAAAATGTACCGTTGGTTGATATTCTTCATTGATTAAAAATACTCACTTCCTCCTTGTAAATCGGATGCTGTAAAAATATTAACGGTTATTTTCGTCTCGGTTAAAGTTGCTACTGTAAATAATCTTCCAATCATTTAAAAACCAGTAGCACTGAACGCTTCTTACTGTCTCACTAAAACCAACATGGCGGAACCAAATTATACTTGATCCCGACTTTTAGTACATATTAATTAAATGGAGAAATTAAAGTAAGGATTTATTATTACATTCCTGGTTTTGTTTAGATGCATATTTTGTTTATTGTTTTTATTAGTATTTTATCAATCGTTTTTATTTGTTTTGTATTAATGAATGATTTTTTAAAAATAATTAAATTATTATTGTTAATTTTATTTAAATACGTATTTTATTTATGTTTATTTTATTATTAATTCGTACAATTTTTGAAATTTGATTTCAATTTTTACAATAATTTAAATTCAATTTAATAATTTATTTTGCTCATTTTATATAAATATGTATTTAGTTAGTGTTTACGTGTAATTTATGAAAAAAAGGTTTCAATTTTTTTTTATTGTTTCAATATTTATGTGTATTATGTATTATTTTTTCATTGTTTGTTAACTATATAAATAAATAAAAATCGTGAAAATTGTAGTATCTACCTAAAAATTATATAGTGGTGTATAGTATATAAATTAATTAATGAAATAGTGTAAAATGTCATACCATAAAGCGGAAAATAATTTTGATATTGAAATATAAGAATTATGAGTTTTGACATGATAAAGGGTCTGAAACATGGAACTGGCAGAGGAAAGATGAGAGCCGAGTGAACGCGGTTGAAATGCGATCTCTTAGACGAATGTGTGGGAAATCTATGTTTGACAGGGTTACGAATGATGAAATCAGGCGAGTGTGTAAATCTGAGTCAAGTATAATTTATAAGATTAATAAAGGGTCTCTGAGATGGTTTGGTCATGTAAAACGAATGGACGACAAAATAATGGTAAAACAAGTCAACATGGTGAAAATGAACGGTAACTTGAGACGAGGACGACCAAAGAAGACGTTGCATGATCAGATAAACCAAAATCTTAAGTCTGGTCAAAAGCATACAGAACCGAAGGGCATGTATGACAAGATGTATAAATGTGGAAGAAGCTAGGAATATATGCCGGGATAGACGTGTGTGGCGGTCCATTTTCTCTGCCTACCCCTACGGGGAAATGGCGTGATGGTAGTAGTAGATATCAAAATATATTTTATCTTGGAAATAAATTTTAATTAACAATCGTCTGTAAGTACACACTTGTACAACTTATTTTGCACTAGAAATATTGAGGCCTTTACTAAATTCTAGCTGTTTTTTTTTTTTTTTTAATTATTGATTTTAAAAAAATGTATTGAAAACGTCTTTTAAAGAATACTGCTATGCTAAACCTTAAAGTCGTTACTGAAAAAAAAATGTTTTGCGTTATTAAAAAAAAATAATTAGAGATTTGATAGCCTCGCATATTTACTAAGCCAATAAGTCATTTCTGCTTCTCAAATATTTATAAATATATGAGATATTTTCTTAGAAAAATAAAATAAATCAGATCGGCAAAGCATAAAACAGTAATCTCCTGTAAAATTAGCAACTCAGCAGATACGACTTTTAGCCTTAGCAGGACAGTATTGTTCATCGCTAGACACTACTTTCTCTCATCTTTTTGGCGGCGTACGAATACCATCTCGCAAAAACGACGCACCTTTTGAGGTTACCCATAAACCGAGCCATTTTTGGCATCTTCATAAGAATGAAAATGCCGCTCAGCCAGGCCATGGGTCATCGATTGAGACAATTGATAATTGGAAGGAGAAATGTACAGTGAATACGGCGGGTGGGGTAGAACTTCCGATTTGAGCGTTTCTACATACGTTTTGACTGGCGCCACATGTGCCTGAGCGAGTAAAATAGGGTTATATCACATACTACGAATACCGATAAAAATACGTAGAATGGATTTATAATAATTAATTGTATTTTCAAAATCAATATGCATATTGTGGAGAAACGTTTAAAAGCCATAAATTATTAAGATTTAGAAAATAAATTGCCAGGCAAAATATTTCATTCTCGATGGCTAACTCGTGCTAATTAACCGTTTTAGTGCTAAGCAATTTTGGCAAAAATAAATGAAAATTGCTATACACATATTGATTAATTTAGAGGAAAAAATAATGGTGTCAAATAAAACACTCTAACTTAGACAAATATCAATCAATTTTATTAATTATTTTTGCATTATAAAGATGAAATGTTTATTGTTTATTAATGTTTATTAAACATAAAGTGCGAGGTTAGCGTACGTACACTCCCGCGGAGCACCGAAAACACACTGAAACTCGCAGCGCTTTTGCGCTGCGCCGCAATTTTCGATACAAACGATCGCAGCGCTTTTGCGCCGCGTAGCATTCTAACGGTTAAATTGCATGTTTCGATGGAATATCCTTCTAAAAACTTAGTAATATTAGTCGCAAAATATGTCATCAAGGTTTACGCTCTGACAAACCAAACCTAACCAAATTTTATATCGGAGCTAAACAAATTATTTTGCACCTTTTTCCTGCCGTGCCGAATAGAAATCTGTCATTTATTTTCTCCGTACAACCGTGGCCCAGCTTAGTGTTCAATGTGTCACTAGGAAGATTTACCGCTGGCGTACCTATTAATTTACATGTATTTGATTGATATGTTATTTACTAATTTATACCGATAAATTTGTACAAAATGACATCTTTTAATAAACATCATGTGAATGGCCACATCCAGGGAAAGGTAAGTGGTACCTTCCTGCATCTTGGATACTTCCCTTAATATTGAACATATTTTTTTTTTCAAAGCAGCCATTGACGAGAAAGCGTGAGACTGTCATAGATTTTAAATCTAGTTTATGATCAAGATAACATTGCAATTTATGTTAGCCCCCAGCTCCACCGGTTAGTTTTCTTGCAATCAAAATATCATTTAGATCAATTACACGATTATTTATTTCTTTATTTTAGGTTGTTACTGATAATTACAAAATGCATTTTAAAATACGCAATTGAAAGCTATAATACTAAGTGAAAAGTTATTTGTTATTAATATTGAAAAATAGATCCAAGAAACATGTATGGATGTTTAAACATCGGCAGAATTCTAAATATTACACCGTATGTAAAACTTATTTTTATTTTTATTATTTATTAATACCGTTGTACATATATTTGTTAGGAGCAGAGACACAGTTTATAGCGACACAATCGGGAACGACCCATGCCTGTTAACTTGCCCCGACTCGGAAGAAAATCCGCGTTGAGTCGGGGCACTTGTAATGCATTTATTAACATACGTACACTCATATGTACATATATTCGCATATACATATTATATTTAATACATACATATTAAGTTTAAACAGATCATACTACATATATCTCAATCGAAGCTAAATTGGCAGTGCACAACGGAGTTTTAGTCCCAACACTAATGTATGGAAGTGAAACATGGAACTGGCAGAGGAAGGATGAAAGCTGAGTGAACGCTGTTGAAATGCGATCTCTTAGACGAATATATGGGAGATCAATGTATGACAGGGTTACGAATGATGAAATAAGGCGAGAGTGTAAATCTGAGTCAAGTATAATTGATAAGATTAAGTAAGGGTCTCTGAGATGGTTTGGTCGTGTAAAATGAATGGACGACACAAGAATGGTAAAACAAGTCAATATGGTGAAAATGAACGGTAACGTAAGACGAGGACGACCCAGGAAGACGTGGCATGATCAGATAAACCAAAATCTTAAGTCTGGTCAAAAGCCGACAGAACCGAAGGGCATGTATAACAAGATGAGTGAATGTGGAAGAAGCTAGGAATATATGCCGGGATAGACGTGTATGGCGGTCCATTCTCTCTGCCTACTCCTACGGGGAAACGGCGTGATGGTAGTAGTAGATATCAAAATATATTTTAGTAGTATATCATTAATATGCTTTATCTATAAATAAATAAAAGGCAATGTGTGTCCTCGATGGGCTGAATAACTACTGGACTGATTTAGATCTTTGCCATGGGCATATTTATAACTCTTGATATCGTAAATTTTAAAAAATAAACTAACCAATAGAACTTAATTGTTAAAAAAAGTTAGGAGCGAAAATGTTTTTTTCATCGTTCGCCGAGAATGCATGTACAAAAAAGAAAGGATGTTTTTTTTTGTGTATAAAAAAAGTTTGTTTTTGAATGTTTACCAACAACTTTCGTTTTTTATGGATCCCTATCAGATTATTTACTTAAATTCCTTATAATTTCTATCCATTTTTTTAACTGGTTTTTTGATAATACTAAAATAATATTAACTTATATTTAATACATTTTTGAAAATCACATTCCAAAAAAAGTGCATCCCTTCCGGTGAGAAGTGCAGAGTTTGACATTTTAAAAAAAAATCTATATTTGAAAATGATTTATTTAAAGTTTTAGAATTCAACCATTAACAAGTACCTGGGTAGGTACCTACTTAAATTCAATATTTGAAAATTAATTAATTAAGTTCTGGAATTGAACTTTAAACATGTACAGGTCCGATTTTTCATCATACAAACATATTCCCGTATTTTTTATCTGAATTATGGTACTACAGGAGTGATTTTTTTACACACAAAAGATATTTACCATTGGCGTGTTTTTTTTGTCTCGTTTTTATAAAAATAGTTTATTATGGGAACTAAAACCACTCAAACCCGTAAAAAAAACAAAGTTTATTTGCTGTCTTTGGGCGCACGGTATACAAATATAACTATTTTTGAAAAACTCAAAACGTACCGATGTAGAAAATTTTATTCTGATACATCTGGAAATGCCTAAGAAATGTCGTATAGTACAATGAACACATGATTATTGGAAACATTATTCGGATGTACAAAAAGTGTGTCAGACCAAATCATGGTGTATACAACAAAGGCGAGGATAGAGGCATCTTCTTCCCTACTTTGGTTTATTTTACCAATTTCCTTCCCCTTTATTGACCATGTATCGGTGCAACTGACCCTAAGTCGCTTTTTTATTAAATTCCGATAATATCTCAATATTCGGTGTTTTTTTTCCGAACGGATATTCTAGAGGCTTATTAACAGTCACAATTTCGTTTCGTAAGTTCGTTCGTTCGTCATATATCCATCTCACCCAAACCCAATCCAAATTGTATTTGGCTCTCGTTTCCTCTCATACGATACGACTGAATTTACAAAACGAATTAACTACAGAATAAGGCGACTGAGCTGTGATTCGCTATTTATTGTAATTAGGTCGATTTAATGACTACTAGACGCGTTTAGACGTTTTTACGCCAGGTAAGTGTATTAAAAAAAATACATAAATGTATTTAGATAGAGAGGTGCGATTGTATACCAAATTGATTGTAGGTTTTTTTACATTCTGTTTTTTTAGTTATTCGTTTATTTTACTTTTAAACGTATAAGCCAAAGAAGATAAATGAATTGTCAGTATAATTAATTAATATTTATTTCAAAACAGTACTATTGTTACACAAATAAGGAAGACACATAAATAAAAATAACCCATTTAAACCACGGTGATCATCGCCAGGAAAAAAATCTAAATACAAGCTCATTTATTGTTTTTTTTTTAATTTTCAGAATTTCAAATAAACTTTATCATCATCATTCCGTTTCCGCACCTAATGATGCATAGGGCGCTGCGTTGGTACACCAAACGCAGTGTATCTTGATCATTTTTGTTCCATGAAGGTGAGATGATCAGTCTTACGCTTTAGTTCCAGTCCAGGGACTATGAATTACCCCAGTGAAAAATCTCTTTTTTAAATAAATATTTCATGTCAACCATGTCGGGAATTGAACCCGAGACCTCTTGCATGGTAGGCAAACGCGCTAACTACTACACAACGAGGCCGATAAAAATATTTTTGCTCGGTTAATACTTATTAAGAGGAAACGCGATCTGACTTTTCTTCATACAAACGTTTTCCCGTATTTTCTCCCTGGATTATGGCAATAGATCAATGATTTTTTCACACACTATCTATTGGCATGTCCCTATTGCTTTTTTAATAATTTGTTTCTTATGGGAGCTTAGACCATCCAAAAACCTTTAAATGCGCCCAGTTTACAGATATGTAATACCCAATTTTCAAATACATAAAAATATGGTAAATATTTTACAAAAACCCATAAAGAACCGACACAGCAAATTTCATTCTAAAACTCTTTTTTTTTTAAATCAGTTCTGTTTTGGGGTGCGAAAATTGGGAAAGCGAGACTTCGATTTTATCCATTTTAGTTGGGCATAATCAGTCCAACGCGGCAGTTGTCTTTTTGCACAGTATCGGGGAAGCATTTGCGAGAGAGAGACATAAAAAAATGTTCAAATACCTATTCATAAAATTCCCTTGACACCGCCTCTCTTCTTAAAAATCATCTTTAGCCGTCTGGGATTCCGCACATTCTTTGTAAAATAAAAGGTTGTATGAAAACAGGTTAAATTCAATGTTTTACTGAGTGTAAAGCAAACAATATAAAAAAACAATTCTAATGTGTAAATTGTAGATTTTTTTACTGTCTAAATTAACCGTAGGTAGCGGAGCATGAGCGACAGTGGATCACGGGTTATAGAAAATCGTTTGTAATAGCTTCGTGCGTGGAAACCCTCCCTTTTTTCTTTAGTTTTACTTTTTACCCTCTTCTGCGACACTAATTACGATAACGACACTAGAGATAGAGGACATGCTGCGATGCTTCAGTTCATATGTTTTTACGTGTATCCAAAAGTTTTTTTTTCTGGATGGGTAGAAAATTTGAAAGGTTCGATTATGCTCTTTATTGGTCACTGTTTAATATTTAAGTACACTGTTTAGTTTGTTGGGAGAGGAGCTTGCTATTTTTTTTTGTTCATATTAACAAAAAATGTCATTAAGTTACCGCGAACCATTTAGTCTTGGGTCACGGTGAATTGTTTTTCTTCGTACAAATAAAAAATTGTAAGTCGTGTCCAGTTACGTAGATTACCAAAGATTGGCACAAGAAAAGATAAAAGAGCGTCAAGCGAAAAGGGAATATAACTCCAAATAGAAAATGTGATTTATCTTCAAAGCTTGGTAAAATTGAGAATTTACATAAAGTACAAATAACAAACAGTTAATTATTTAATTTTGTTCTCCAAAACGAAAGCCATTTTTACGAGAAGTGTACGAGTTTGGATTTTGTCTAAGGGTAGAGACCGCTGTAAAAGACTGCTGGGTGACAAAGCATAGATTTATATCGTTTTTTTTTTCTTAAATTAATATATTTTATTTATTTGTTTATTTTTTCATACATACATTATTTACAAAGAAATATAATTAAAAAATACACTTTAGAAAAATACATCTTGAAATGAAACTATAACATAAATTGGAGAAAATGCCCACAAAGACTTCAGCGTCTGAACGTGGGCCGTTCCTTTTTTATTAATAAATAGTTTATAGCATATAAATATGGTATGAAAAGAAAAGAAAAGAAAAATAAAAGAAAAACCGAATTAACATATGCGGATATTACGAAAACATGATTTATTTGCAGTGTGCATTTATTTTTAATTTTGATAATTTTTATTTTTTTTTAAATGTGTCTATCTGTTCCTTCCATGCTAATCCAAGACCTCAAACCTACTTTAAACTGTACCAGTGATTTAATGTTTGTAGTATTCTTTGATAATATTCGTATGAATGCTTCCTCTTTTTATTTTGTTGTATCTTGTCACTAGGCATACGTTCTTTTTTCTAATACCTACGTATCTTTATATGAATAAATAAAAAAAATCGAATAAAATAAATAAATAAAATTTATTCAATGTTTTATTTTAATATTATAATTCACTATATTCCAGTCTGATCCGCTATAACCTTTAGTTTGATCAACTGTGGCCCATTTATGGGTTACAGTGGATCGATTACCTTTGATAAAAAAAAAAGATTAAATGAGCTATAAAATTGCAAAATGAAATCATTACAATTTCATTTCATGTTTCTAACCGTGTCACCAGAAGTCAAAACCTGCTATTTATCAAATCTTCCAAGAGCAAATTATGTTTTTATGCCCCGATGTTCAGAATGTGTAGATTAGTCAATTCGTCAGTCGACATGGAATTCATTGGGATAGATCTTCCGGGGTTTCGTAGATCTTTTTGCCATTAACACAGTGTGGGATGAAGATGGATTGACATGGGTAAGTTCAAAGTCTCATATGTTGATCGTGTTATTAAATATCATTATATTATTGCCCTTGTTTGACTTTGCTACATAATTTTATGTTCTTTTGTTCAGTCTTGGTACATATTCTTCATATAACTGTCGTAGTTAGCTTAGGCCGTATATTTACTAAATAAATTACTTTGAAGTACACGAATGCCTCTTTTGATTTTATCAGAGACACCAGAATGTAATAATCAACTTCAGAGCTACAGAGGTTTAAAAAGAAGTGATTCACTGTAACCCACGCTCCCCCACTTAAAATGTTTCTGTTTTGTGCAAAATTAACGTCTTAAAAGTGTGTCAATTTTTTTAGGAACTTAAGTAAAATGTGAGTAAACTTTGTTCTCTAAGTGCATTTTCTTCTATGAATAATTAGGTTTTTGCAAATACGACTTGACCTAGAATTTTTTTTAATTGGCTACCTTGAAGGTTAGTAGTATAATCTGAATAAAAACAATTTCGTGTATAGTTTCATTTAAATTATGCAAAAGTGAAATGTTCCGTATATTTAAATTTGTTTTTATTTGTTTTCGCTTTATAAATTGATAAAAAGTGAAGAGTCAAATGATTTTGCTATTTTAAAACGCCTTTCTTTCAAAATTCCGCGATTAAAAAAATTAAGTTAATTAAACATGAGACAATTTTTTTATATTTAAAGATGTTTTTGATAAAAATAGTTTAAGGCAACTAAAATATATTTTCTATTCCACTACTAGACTACGCCTCTTGAAATCTAGATACAATTTTGGTACATGAAATATTAAAGTACAAATTGTTCTGATGATTTAAATTTAATACATTTATATAGGACAGTGATTGAAAGAAAATCTTGAACTTCTGTTTTTGATTAGAAATACAACCATTTTAAATCACACGCATGTTGATATCTTTTACATATTCTGGGATAAATTATGCTTTCAATTAATACGTTTAAAAAAATAATAGTGTAACAATATTTTAGTACAAACTCTTTTTTAAAGAATCAAGTTTTTTTTCTCATTTTTTCAAGAAAATTATTTTATTATTAGTATTTTGGGGGTAAATATTTCATTTCTACCTTGAGTTTTTTGCAAAATTTTGTTGATCTTATCAGCCATTCGACAGCATTAATCTAAGGTGATTAGTTTAACGTTTCAGGTGCCAGTCCACGAACAATTAAATATTACAATGTAGAACCATCCCTTAAATCAATATTTCAAATATACCTTCCCCGGAATCGTACCCGAGACCTTAAGTATGATATTGATATTTTAAGATAGACTTATCTCCTCTCGATTTCCGTTTTAATGATTTTTACCTGACAGTAGTCAGCGAGTCTTGGATTCTGGTTCTTATTAACACACATAGTATTCTTCATTCGCCCAGACACGGATTCCTATACGTGGAAACAACTCTTTGAGGAAGCACATTAATAACTTAGAAAACAAATTAGCTGAATGATAGAATAAACCTTTTATCTCAACCAAAACAGAAAAATTCCTTGGTAAAGGAAATACTGAGGTTAGGCTATATGAGTTAACACCAATCAAATGCCCAAGGGGGATAAATACAGTACCTACCTACTTGGGTTTAAAGATTTTCAAATACCTAGTTAAAATATTGTTAAAACCAAACTTTTTTTAAAATAATTAAAGGCCCATTCCAGGCAACAGTAAAAATCTACACAGTACGATAAAAGTACAGAGCGTGAATTATTGTGTATTGTATTGTTTTATTTAATGGCAGACAAGCACACTAACCAGTGCACAATGCGACCGACCGATCTCCAGTTGATTATTATTATTGATTATATGTTATCCAGATGCTAACTCTGAATTACTTGATAAGTTAGAACGATTGCAGAATATTTATATACTTTATATCTTTGATCTTCGCAAATTTGACCACATAACCGAGTATCGCACGCAACTACACTGGCTCAGTATCAGGCATAGAAGAAACATTCACATTCTATCACTTCTTCACAATATTTTTAATAATCCCATTTCACCTGTTTATCTGAGAGAGCTCATCCAACCTCTTTCACAACACGGAATATCTCTTCGTTCTAGTAACGAGAGAACCCCTTTAATACCCTGTCATCGCTCTAATTTTTTTGCCTCCTCTTTCACAGAAGTAGCGGCTCGATTGTGGAATAATCTAGCCACTAATGTTAGAGACGCCCCTTCTTTATTTACATTTAAGTCAAGATTGAAATGTCACTATCTAAATATTTAAATTGTTCCTTTATCCCTCTTCTTTCCTTCATATCCCCTCTCCTTTCTCCACTCTTCATAGTATAGTGCTATTTTTTTAAATATAATTTTTATTTGGTTAATCTTTCTTTTTAATTTTTGTCTAAAATTGTAAGATTCAATATGTCCATGTATTTGTAATTTTCTCAAACTGAACGATTTGGGTAGGTAGGAAGAAATTGCCTTAAGGCAGTATGCCCGCCCTTATATGTATATATATATTGTTTATGTATATAAAGTGTCAAATAATAAAAAAAATAAAAAAATTGCATTATATGAAAATACAGTATAATAAAAATCAATCCACGCTAATTTTGCCTTGTCGTGTGGATTTGTACGACGGTGTGAAATCGGCCATAGAGTTTTAATTTCATATAATTATTTTTTATGTGTATGTTTTCATTACCTAATCAAATTTTGATTAAAGATGTTTGGGTACAACCTTTGCCTTTGGATCCATTCAAGACCATAAAATATAAACATAACTCTCGCCTGGTTCACAATTTTTTTTTGCCTAATTATAAATTGTTCACGGGTATTAGGTTATTTTGGTATTAAATTAACCTTTGTGCAAATCATTTTTTAATGTAATTCACCATACATTTTAGTTCAAGGCGCCTACATTAATGTCAATTATCTACAAAAGGGCTTAAATTACAAAATCGCAAACAAAACGCAATGTTTAATCACGTTTCTTAACACTTAGAATACAATTAAAATTATTCCACCAATGTAAAAAGTTTCGAAATAAAATAAACTCCAACAGAAAAGCAATTAGACTGATATTTCTCAATGTTAGACATTAATTAAATATGGTTTTATTAATGTCCCGTTAATACATATTGTATGGTACTTCCATTTTTATGTAGATATAAGTTCATGGCTTTTTTAATAATTAGTTTTTTAATTAAATATTTAACAGTCAAATCAAATGAAACGTTATAGAAAAAAATGTGAAGAAAGAGAAAAGTAAAAAAGTAGCCTAACTGATAAAACTGTCAAAAAAATGACATTCCGGTGACTCGGCAAGTTTTTGAATAAAAACATTACTATTGCTACAACCGTAAGCAAATAAACAATATTTTGAGTCTGTCTAAATGTTTGTAGACAAGGCTGAATTTCACTCCCTTGGCTGGTATTCCGAACGCGTTTACAGCGCGCTATAATGCGTATTTAGTACGTAAAATCGCGCTATACCGCGCCATAATTTTGTTTCGAATTTTAGATTAAAATTTATTGCAACAGAGGTCGGAATAAATTTGAGAAGGGAATATAGAGGACTAGGCATTAACAAAACCAGTAAAATCAAAAGATGCATGGGCTCTGGCAACACCAAGTGCCAGACTCACCAATACCAAACTAAAACGTCACCAGCTGCCGCAAACAGAAACGAAAATCAGACTCTCTCCGCTCAGCGCTGGTACCGGTTGACCGACACGACACAGCTAACGACATTCACCGCAAATGTAAATTTAATTCGCGCTTAAGAACACGGGTAGATTTCATCATCATCAGTGTTGTCTGCATTTTAATTAATTATATTAGAATCATTGTTACAGTTAACTAAATTAATAGATTAATAATAAACCCCACATAATATGTAAGTGAAATTTTTATGCACGCCACCTAACGTAATCATATATACACCGAAAACAGATTCAACTCAGATAGAAAAGTTAAGAAAAGGTAAATGTTAAAACATAGTTAGAATTGTGAATGTTTCAGTGTGTTAAGTGGCCACGTAAGCCAGCCAATGACAGGTCATAAGGCCTGTTAATACTTTTTTTTCCGTATTTTCACTTCAAAAATGTTTCTCCTCTCTTTGCAATAAATTTTCGAATTCAATAAAATTATTCGTACAAGATTGGGATATAGTAATTGAGTTCTTAATGGTAATGTCTTATATTTACAAATTAAATCAATCACAAATGCGTTTTTTGTTTCAGCTGTTTTATTTTACACAATTTATATTAAACACAATAAAGGCAGAATGCTTTATTTAGGTTGTATAACTTATATTATGATCAATTAGGTATGTCAACTGACAAAATATAATAAAAAATAAAATACGTTTCTTTAATGAAAACGGTTTTTTGGTGAGTGTTTGTTATGCGTTGACCTGTTTATGATAAATAAATAGGTAAAAAAAGCGCAAAAAATTTATGCAACGTAAAATTAATTAATGACTGAATTTCCTTATAAAATGTTTATTTGTAAGGAAATTCAGTTTTGTCATCCATGTTTTTTATGAATGTATGTATGCGCATGGGCGTATGTATGTGTGGGTGTGTGTATATATGTGTGTGTAATATATATATGTGTGTGTGTATGTATATGTATTAAAATGTGTATACGAATAAGTTTATATTTTATTTGTCTGTGCTCTCTATTAATTTGTTAACTACTCGTATTATAATATATCAAAATGTAATTGTCTAGCTTTTGTACCCTTGTTAGCTGGGCAAAGTGAACATAAAATTGTATTTTGATAAATAATTTAAATAAATAAAAAAATAATAAATACAATAGAAAATTTAAAAAAATAAATGAAGTAAAATAATATTAAATATAATTTAGTAAGAAAAAAGAAAATAAAAAATGAAATCAAAGAAAATAAAATAAAATGATATACAAGATAACAATAGTGGTACGCAACAAATAATGGTTCACAGCCCACCATTAATTTAGCCCTCGCATATAATAATATTAAGTATAATATATTTTCAGTAAAACAGTGTATTTTTGTACACGGAAGATGTGAAATTAATTAGTCACAATTTGAAGCGACTTTTCATGGTTCGTAGTAACAATTAGGCCTAAATGAAGTTCCCAGTGTACAAACAGCCGAATGCCGGGCAGAGATCATACTCACGCCATTATTCTTACTTTCGTGGATCCCTTCTCACATATGGAGCTCCATTGGCGTAGATGTCTTTAATTTTACCATTGATTTATCTCTTTAAATACAAAATTGAATTAATTTAAAAGATTAAAATATACATGACAGTAAAATAAAGCATTGGATCTGTGTAAAAACAATGAGCCGTACTCAGGTCGAGAATTGCCAAATGGATATTAATTTGCTTTGTAAATATTTTCAAATATGTATATGTGTATTTATAATTGCAGGGTAATTGCAATTTATTTTTATATTGTTGGCCTATATTTATTTTATAAAACTGAAAATACATGTGTGTGTGTTTTTTTAATATTTATTTATTTGTTTTATTCATAATATACTTATGTTATATTTATTGAGACATAAATTCCAACTCCATGGAACCAAAGTCCTGTGTTGAATTTGTTTGTGTGTCCGTCACATGTCCAAAATGTCGAGTCGTAGCGGCCTGTAATTTATCAGATTTCAGAAATACATTTTTAAAAAAATATTTGATATATTAAAGGATTCCCGTACCTTTTATTTACTCAGGTTTCTCAATGTACAATTTTAAACTCTTGCATTATGAGTTTTCAACATGTTTTTCTCCTCATGGGTAATCTTGTCTTTTAAAATCTCTAGACTTTGTTTATATGGCGATGTTGGTTAAATTTCGTTATTTTTTCTTTGATTTAACCGCATCGTTATTGTATATTGATAGATATGTAGCGAGTGGAGCATCGATACATTGCCGTATGGCCCGAATAAGGGATTGATGATTATTATAATTACAAAACGTGAATAAGTTGATAAAGTTTGAAGGTTTATCTTAGAGTAAAAACCTAATAGAGTCACCTATACGGAGAAAAAATATTCTACAATTATTGACTACGATGTTAGCAACAGATTACAGCAATACAACTGGACGTAGGTACTCGGATAGAAAATTGCGAGCGTTTACCGAAACCGCCTATTACAATGTGAAGGGCATCACCAACAAACAATAGGTCGGCAGAGCCGAACACCGCTTTGGCCCACATCGCGTAACCCGATGCAATGTCAGCTCAGACCAGTTATTAAACGTCGCGCGTCGTGCATCGGAAGATCATTCACATTTCATCTTGGCATTTTGAGTCGCCCGTCCACCAACTCCTTGCCAAGTGTTCGCTATTGTAAATTGCTTCTGCACTAAATTGTGTGTATCTACTAAATAAATAACTTCAATTGTAATCCATTTTTCTCGTTTAACCTCAAATCAATTCACGCGCACCCATCCATACAACACGTTTCTTGTTAAGCTGGAAATTCGGAACGCTTTTGTTCTATGCAATTTAAGGGCATCCCTAGAAAATTATTGCTCTGAGAGGTACACATATATGTGTATTTGCTTAAATATTTTTCCTGTTTGCTATGATCGACTCAGGTTTAATGGAGAATATTTTCTACGTGTTCCTAATGTCTACCTTAGACACCGGCAGCTTATGCTGTTTTATCTTCTCGCTTGCAGAACCAGCCTGCCAATGGTAAGGCCAGTAGAAAGAGCAATGTCTTTACTTAATCGTATCTCTTTGGATATTGACATCTTTCATGTTATTTTTTAAAAAAATAGAGAGGGTAGTTTCTTTTACTCTAATTATTGGGTATTTTAATTTAACCTAATTTTACATTCAAACTGTATTGTTATATTTACTTGTGTTACGTATGCCTTGAAATATAAAATGTTTTGTATTGTAAATAATTGTAACAAAATGAAACTAATTGAATAATTAGAACTACGCCCTTTTATAAAAGGTTGTGTTATTATGATCGTAATTTTTAAGAGACTTCGTGCAATAAATTTTGTCACGAACACTTCCGAGTGTTCTGTAAGAAAGAATGTCGTGTGTCTGTTATGAGAGTGAGCAAAAACACAATAGCTTATTGCAAATATGGAAACTGTCTGCATAGTCTCGTACTAAATTGTGCACATTTGATAATAAATATGGAGTACCCACTATTTCTTACCCATGTAGCGCAGAGACGAAAGTTCACAGGGTCCGTTTTTAAATTCGGATATAAAATCATATAAAAATGCCAATTTTAACCCAATCTTAATGCTTTGAATTCCTTATAAGTTCCATATCCAAAGGATTTGTAGTTCCATTAGATTAAGAACACATTGATATTTATTTGTTTAATTATTAATGTATCCGGCACGCAGTGTCTTTTACCTTACAAGAATACATATTTAATGCAATATAAACACTTCAATACAATGTGAAAAAAATATGTATAAATAGGTAGCATGTTACACAAATACACAGCATATAACACAGCAATTTCGTATAAATATCATGCTTGATATAGATTGTAAAAAAATAAATAATAGAAAATTTAAACACTTTTTCGATGTAAAATTTTTTTTTTAAAGTTTCTTTCATAAAAAGGTACAAAATATAAGTATGTTAAATGCAAAGAGCAATAAAATTCTCTTAAATCTTAAAAAAAAAAAACATCATTCCCTTTCCGCACCTAATGGTGCATAGGGCACTGCATTGATGTACCAATCGTACCGTATCTTGTTTTTTATGCCTAAAGGTAAGATGATCAGTCTTACGCTTCATGTACCAGTACAGCGACTATGAAATATTTTTTATTGAAAACACCGTTTTCAATCAATATTTCAAGTCATCCATGTCGGGAATCGAACCCGATACCTCTTGCATGGCAGGCAAACGCGCTGATCATTTCACCAAGAGGCCGACTCAAAAAAAATAAAAATAATAATAATTTTGAAATGATCTAATAAAGTATATTCGTCATAAATCTTTGAAATGATTAAATAGAGTTCTCGAAGAGTTACAACAAAACGGAGGTACTTGACGAGTCTTTCGTCCAGGTACTTTATTATTTATATTGATTTATTAAAACACTTCAGAAGGCTCACGAAGAAGACAAATGTCCTGATATATATTACCTAAACTTCCCTATTACTTTCTCAGAGAATACCACCGTATAAAATGAACTAAGTGGAAAAATATTAAAATCATTGGTTTGATTTCCGACAAAGCCGACATAAGTATTTAGTCGTAAGATGTTGTTTTATTGACATTTTTAAAAATCCATGAACCAACAGAAAATCACCAAGGTACACTGAAATAAAGATGCTCAGTGGTTTTTAAAAAAAAATTATAAATTTGTTAATAGACTATCAAACTAGGTAAAAAAATATGTAATATAAAATGATATTACTCCGCTCGTGACGTCACTAGTGGTCCAAAATATACATATCATTAAAACATATTATGTCCTTGAACCCTAATACGTATATTTACATTTTTAATTTGATTATTTTCCGGGGTCCTCTTCCCGTCTCCTTCTAAACGCTTTACCGGATCCCACATTCTATGCATTCCTTTCCTTGTCATTGAACATGTGTGACGTTAGTACTTTTATAAATAAATTTATGTGTAACAGCTTTATCTGCCCACTAAAAAACGGCTGTAATTCGAAAATACTTATTTATACTTAAGCTTAATTTCGTCTATTTTTTTAATAGTCGGGTTCTGGTTAGACTGAAGAAATTGATTTTAACAACAGTTTCGCTAAGTATATTTACCATTGAACTTTAAGTTTAAAAAAGGGAATAAAAATAAATATTTTTTGACGTCACGATATTTTTCTTTATTCTGGTTTTTCTAAAACCTATTTAAAAAACTTGGCCAAATTAATTGAACAAGGCACAATTAGTTAGTAAACGTACATATTGGCCCATTTCACACGTATCATCCAAATCCACTAGCCACAGTAATATTGGGGTGGATTGATATTTATTCCTTCTTTTGTATTTTTTAAATGTATTCAGCGGGTACACAAAATCCTGCAAAAAGAAATAAAGTGAAGATTAGTCAGCCTCGTGGTGTACTGTTTATTACGTTTGACTAGCATTAATTAATAAATACGATATGAAAATAATTTTAATAAATCCACCCTATTATATTATTAGTGCCGCGTGATTTTTCGATGGTGTGAAATGGGCCATTATATAACGATGAAAGACGAATAAAGCCAATATTTTACTTATTGAAATTACTGATGTAAAAATTATATTTAAAGCACTTGCTTTGTGCTTATTCATTATTATAAAAAATATATTTGACAATTTCGTTTTAACCCACTTTTTTTTCTACCCACCAGTTTCAAAGCTATACAAGCTTCTTTATCAAGGTATAATTATCTAATAAATCATATTTTATTTTATTTTAACACTGAGCAGAGAACAAAAAAAGATGTAGTAAACATGGACACGATATGAGAATATCAGAATATCATAATATACAACATTCTAAAAAGAGACAAGGACAGTCGAGACTAATAATCCGGGGAGTGAAATTATACACCAGACAAAACTTAACAAAAGACTCAGACAACCTTTACAAAAGATGTTAAAAAAATTATCATTGACCATATAATGTAATCCGTAAGGGCTTTTAAATGAATTTCCAACAAACAAAAAAATATGTCTGAAAGTCTCATACTACTTGCCAACCCGGCAAAATCCAAAATCTAAAAAAAGTGAGATATTCATTGAAACTTATTCAGAATACTTTTTTACAATAATTATAACATTGTCAGTTATATATACGGCTTTACTTGTAAGAACTTGACTTTTTAAATTATCGGGTGTGTTGCAAACATGACAACCTGTATATCAAAGTTTAATGTATAAAATTAAATTTATTATTTCACTGCTGTTTCTTGACATAACCATGCTTATGTCATCACTGCTTACGTATAAAATATTTACTGATTCCATTAAAAAATTGAAGTTTAAAAAAAGTAGAAGTTAAGTATTGTATTAGTTTTTTGTGATTTGCTCAAAATGAAGAAATATGGATTTTGTCGGGTTTGAAAATAGTACCCTCCCCTCATATATGCTTTGATGTAATATTTAGTAATCACCGTTGAAATTAATTTGATAAATAAGCTTGTAATAATAAAGTTGAAACTTGTCGGTAGAAAATTGTTAAAACACAGTTGTTTTAAATGAAGTTACTGGTATTTAATATTTGCCACAATTGATTTGATTTGATCAGTCAATGCATTGTCGCAATATTTATTATGAATATGCGTGAAGTAAAATTATTTCCGCTCCTTATGATGCACATTTTTGTTACATGACGTTTAGATGGTCAATCTTAACGCTCTAGTCTAATGGTGCCAGTCCAAGGACTATGAAATTTTCCCGTTTAAAAATATTTTTTTAATTATAATTAATGTAGACCATGTTAGGAATCGAACTTAAGATTACTTGCAGGGTAAGCAAACGCGCTGATTATTTGACCACGAGGTGGACAAAAAACATGAAAATAAACCAAAGGTATCTAACTGCATAACTGCATCTATGTTTCTTTTTCACTGAGGTTCTCTATCTGTTCTTGTTTTTTATCGTACTATGCCAGTTTTTTTTATTCCATGAGTCACATTTCGTTCAGTTTATATTTGAAAACTCAATCTTGATGATTCTTAGCCAAAATCTTACTTACCTACATATTTCCTTTTGCAGTCCGTGTATTCAACCACAAGTATTCAGCAGTAGTCGTTTGTGGTGACAATGAACCTGCGACTGCACGGTACTACGTCAACTGGTTTACTAAGTACTTCTATCTCTGTACAGGTTACCACTTCCTGAATAATTAAAGGCATCCTATTCCTACTAAAACACTGTAAAAGTTGTGAAAAACAGCTGTACTTTAAATTGAAATATTCACATTGTTTTTTATTTTCAAAAATACAAAATAGGATAAAAAATACTACATTTTTATTTTCCTTTCGACTTTATCTTTTCTTTCTTTTATATTTTATTTCCATATTTAGGATCCTATTTTTAGTAAATACTATTAATTTTTAAAAAAATGTAGACATAAATATATTTTTAAAATTTATTTTGTTTAATTTTTATTTTTTATATTGTTTTGGCTGCATTTATGAGCACCCAATATTTTTTTTCACAAATATTAAAAATCATAATTTCTATACTTATTCTTTAATTTAAGTGTATTTTCTCTCTCTTTTAATACTTAAAAAAAAATATTTTTAACCATTTTATCTGGTTTTGTTCAGTTTTTTTCCTAATATTATTGAATATTTTCAAAGCATCAAGAACAAAATAAACATATGTTTATTATTTATATATATACAAAATTAATAATGAACTCTTTTATTTAAATCTTAATTAACACTAATGTTTGAGCATCCGATGGCAAACTATTATTTAATTTGGATCAAAAATGTTTTTATGCTTTTTGTTGTATAATGTATTAATATTGTAATAACATATGTGTTTATTGAAAAAATACGATAGTAAATAGTAAAACATAAATTTATAAAAAAAACTTTTGATAACCCTTTTCTCATATCTTTATATATATATATATATATAAATATATATACATAATTCTTCTGTTTGTGTGATGTCACTAAATTCCTCCTAAACGGCTTAACCGATTTACTTGCGGTTTGTGGATCGGCGAAATGTAGAAGCGTTGCGTGTTCATAGATATTTAAATTTTCAATCGAATCAGTAAAAAAAAGTTAGAAGCACAATTTTTTTTTCTATCGACCTACCAGGGTTGCATTCAACGAAAATGCATACACAAAAAAATGGAAGGTGTTGTTTTTTTGTGTTTAAAAAAGTTTGTTTTTAAATGTTTACAAAAAACATTCGCTTTTTATGGATCCCAATCAGGTTCATTCCTTACATTCCTTATAATTTCTTTACATTTATTTCATTTCACTGGATTTTTGGTAATACTAAAATAGTATTAACTGACATTCAATACATTTTTGAAAATCGCATTCATGAATAAAGTGCACCCTTGTTGGTGAGAATAGCTGAGTTTGACATTTGCAAAAATAATTTTATATTTGAAAAATAATTATTTTTAGTTTTGGAATTCATAAATATGATCTTAGGTACCTGCTTATCAATGAAAGGTTTTTTTCCAAGGCAATTAGAAAAAAAGCAGGCAAGCCAACGTTCTGGCAGGACAACGTTTGTCGGTTCCGCTAGTTTATTATAAAAATAAATTAATTCACTTAAACTAATCATAAAATCCCTCTAAATCGCTTTGTGTTGTGGTATTCAAATCTTTTTAATATCAAATTATTTTTGCATCCAAGCATATTATGAAAATGAAATGTAAGATTATATTTTAACAACCAAGAATAATTTAATAATGCAATGGGTAAATAATTTTCTGTACTTGTATATTTGTCTGAATTTTTGATAAGATAATCGATACAAGAATTCCAATGAGGTCAGCTTGTTTTTAAATATTTACTTAGTTTAATGGACTCGTGATAAAGTGTCAGGTATACAAAATTTGACATAAATTAGAAAAAATTGCAACATTCAAATGTTTCTAACAAGTATAACTGAATGATGGCACATTTACAATTTTTCCTTTATTATGCATATTAAAGGGGGGGGGGGGGATTCTTAAATCCACAAATTTGGGCTACCCGTTGACAGGTTCACCACCTTCACGACGTCTTCTAGACTGATATCTTAATTACAAAATTAAAAGAAGGTTTAAAACGAAACAGTAAGAAGGAAGTTTTCAAAATTGTATAATAGTGATTGGTTTGAATTATTTTTGTCTGAAGGACATTTTTACACAGTGTTACTGAGTAATTAAAAGAGTTTAAATAATGTTATTTAAATGAAGATAAATATTGTAGTGGCTTTTCTTTTATCAGGACTGGTATTTTGAAAGGACTTGCGCGCGAAGAGATCGCTCTGTTAGCGTGTATTTACCTAGTACGTAAATACGCGTCAAAATGCGTTTTCTAAGCGCGTTTTTGCGTTCAGAATACCTACCACCTAAGATTCTTGATTATCCCATTCGGGTGGCACTCATTTTAGATTCTTATGATAAATGGTCATAAAATTCCACCCATAATTTTAACTCACCTACTTAAATGTTTTCCTCTTTTTATTTATCTACAACCTAGTTTAATTTATATGTAAGCATTTAGTTTTTCATGTCTTATTGCTATTAAAATCTCTTATTAAAAATATGTTATTCGTTGTTTTTATAAATGTAAATAATATTATATACGTAAGTATAAATATAATCTCCACCAACAAGTTACAGAAAGTGGCTTGGTGGAAATTCAATTTTAGTAAAAAATATAACATTTGAAATTTTTTAAAAATTGTAAAAATGTTTTATTATATTATTTAAAAAAAAAAAAAAACCAAATAAGTGTTTTTATTCAACATAGCGGCCTTCGTGGTGTAGTGGTCAAGATGCTTGACTCACACACGGTAGGTTCCGGGTTCGATTCCCGGTGAGAACATAGAAATTTAATGCGAGTTTTCTTAAGCCTGAGTATTCTGTGTTATAATTCACCTCTGGAATTGGGCCTCCTGGCCTATTGTGGTGGGAAAAAAAACAGTGTATTTATTTATTTTAAGTATATGACGCCGTATAAAAGTACTGGATTTTATATTCAAAGTAAGGTAGATATCTTAAGGATATGCGGTGAAATGCATTTTGATGAATAGGTATTAGAACATCCGTATGTCTGCGTTGGACTGATTACGCCTAATGTATTCCCGATTTCCATACCTTAAAAGTGACCCGATTTTGTTTGTTTTTTAAGAAAAAGTATCAGGATGAAATTTTCTGTGTCGGTGTTTCATTTTGCGTTTTTAAAAAAATATTTATCAAATTTATATACCGTATTTTTCGAAGACGGAGCAACTGGGCGCTTTAAAGGGTTCTTGGTTGGTCCTAGATCCCATAAGAAACAATTTATCGCCAAAAATAATATTGTGTTACGCCAATGGTAAATATCTATAGCGTCTAAAAAAACATTGCTGTAGTGCAATAATGCAAGGAGAAAATATGGGAATACGTGAAGAAAAGTCAGACAGCGTTTCGCCTCTTAAAAATTGTAGAAATGGATTCGTATGAAATGTCGTATTATGAGTACAACTTTGAACCAAAAAGTTCACCGCTAAAATTTCAACGCATGGTCAAATTAAACCTGACTTTTGAAAATTTATTTATATTTTCGTTCTATCAATGTTCGTGCCTTAAAATTATTATTGATTCCATGTTTTTTGTGATAGGAAGCGTTTATGATATACAATTTTCGAAATGAATACTGAAGCATAGGTACATTTTGAAATCACTGATTGATTTTGTGTTTTGAAAATGGCTTGAAGTAATTTATTTTTATTTAAACGCACGTAAATCATGAACAAGTTAATATGCAAAGTTTTACATCATTCAGAGATATTATATTAAAATACAAAGTAATCGCTTAAGATATAATGCGGTGGTACAGAAATGTGATGAAAAGGTATTTGAACATAGTTATTCTGTCACTTTCTCGCAAATGCCCTACCGGTCATGTGCGAAACAGACAATTGCACGACTGTTTACCCCTAGCTAAAATCGATCAAATCAAGGTTTTATCATCCCCTTTTCACACCCCCGATTTATTTATTTATTTGACACTTTATATACATAAACAATACACTCGTATATACCAGTGGCGAATGGTGATTTTATTTACAGGTAAGCTATAAAAAGTAAATATATATTTGCACCTACATAGGAGGTACATAATATAATGTAAGTAATATGTACCATAAATTGATATTTTTCTGTGATTATGTGTGATACAACAACTCTCATCCATGAAATCAACTCAAACGTTGTAACTTTAACTATGAATTCAGTCGAAATTAGGTATTCAATTAAAATGTCAACTGGCCGCATTGTTCTAGTAATTACTAGTTCTTAAAACGGCCGCGTGGAGTGCTATATGTCCTGCACTATGACGCATGAAAGTTATTATGGTCTTATGTCATAAGTACCATCCCAAAGAAAAATGGTCCTTAAGAAACAATGTTTGAAATACTGTTTTCCAAATCAAGAATCTTCAAATAATTTGTGTAATCTGCAAGTTTAATCTAGGAGAAAAAACCCGCACTGGGGTTAGTACATTCAAAATATAGTACACTTATTTGTATGAAAAAGTAAGCTGGAATAATCGGCTAGTTTCTTGGCTCACTGCAGGCGCTAGACGCGCTTTATTAAAATTTATATTTATATTAGGATAAAAATACAAATGATTTAAAATAAATGGTAATTATTTATTTGTTTTTCTGTAAATAAAGTTAAAATAAAACATTATTATGGTTAGTCAAATATAATGGTAAGCTGTGCATAATCGCTTCTATACACGGTTCGCCCCTGGTATATACATATAAGGGACAAGAAATTCTGTAACCTTTTAAGTGAGTGCAAACTGCTATAAATTATTTTACTTTACTTTAATTTTTTAGATAAGAGTATCAGAATGTAATTTTATGCAAAAGAATCTTTTCCGTTTTTCTAAATTATTTATAATATTCGTGTACCTTACAATGCCGTATACCGTAACATGCAAAAATACGACGATCTTTTGTTCTATGTTGGTGAAGGATCGTTATTCTGTTTTAATTTTGATTCGTTTTTTCACTAAGAATTTTTTGGAGGGTGTGAGATGTTTGTTTCGGGATGAAAAGTAGCTATTAAAATTTTTTAATTCTTCAGCTATCCTCATGTAAAAAATCAAGTCAATCGGTTTCTCCGCTGCAATGTGTAAGAAATATTTTTTTTTGGTTAAAATTTTAAAATCAAAGTATTTCATTTCTCATCTCTTTGGCTATTTCTACGCAAAAAAACACGTTAATCGGTTGTTTTATTGTAACGTTACGGAGACACCAACTAACAGACAAACACACTTTTGCATTTATAATATTGTACGGACGAAACGTCACCGTGAGTATATGCAAGAAGAATCTAAAATAACAATATATTTAAAATCAACGTAATACAATAGAGATGAAGAACGTTATAGAGAAGGTAATATAGAAGTCTGGGCACCTGCAGGGCTTATGACCTGTCAATGGCTGGTTTAGAAGGAATGTGTATTTGACTACACATTTTTATCGATTGTTGCGCGGTATGATCGATAATTCTGAGATTATGATGAGCATTGGTTTGTATGTTCCTGATAATTACCTAAGACAACGTCAACATAGATTGTTTCATATTCTGATAAACAGGACCTACCTGCTTATGGTTATGCCTGTTGGAAGGGCTACCGCTATGCTGAACAACATCGCTTTGGATATTGATTTGTTCCATGTATCCGAAGGTTTTTTCCGGAGCAGGATTCTCATACTACTTTGACATGAGTCTCTTTCATGATTTTGTTTAATTTTTCATAATATGTACGTATTGAATATATGTTTGTAATGTATGTGTTATATGAAAAATAAATAAATTGAATTTAAATAAAAAAAGGACTTTATGTGGCCACTTAACACACTGTGTAACATTCACCATTCTGGCCATATTTGAACATCTTTATTCCTTCAATTCTTTAATCTGTTGATATTTTTGAAGTTTAAGAGCTGAAACCTTTATTTAAGCGGGTGAGATTCATCTGATTTAGTTATATCACCTGCATACTAGGCAACGCCTAAAATGTTTATTTCTCTATTTTTACACTTCTTCATGGACCAGGTGGATTTATCAACAATATTTTGAGTTTGTCTAAATTTCTGCGGACAAGGACTGGATTCAACTCCTTAGGAAGCTGTTAATATTAACATATTACAAAAGAGACGGAGAACATTTTAGAGAAGGTAATATAAAAGTATGGGCATCTACAGGGCTTATAACCTCTCATTGGCTAGTTTAAGTGGCCACTTTACACACTGTGTAACATTCACCATTCTGCCCATATTTACATAACTAAAGGTTTCAGCTCTTTAACTTCAAAAACGTCAACAGATGAAAGAATTGCAGGAATAAAGATGTTCAAATATGGACAAAATGGTAAATGTTACATAATGTGTGTAAAGTGGTACTTAAACCAGCCAAAGACCGGTCGTAGCCCTGTAGCCTAGACTTCTATATTACCTTCTTTAAAATGTTTTTCATCTCTGTTATAATATGTTATTTTAAATCAGTTACTTATTTTTTAATCCAGACGTGACGCAACATTGAATTGCGTATTTTAAAAAATCTGATGTTTTAAAAATGATTTTGTAAAATAGCGCGCATCTTTGTACCTATGTGATATAACTTCTTAAATCCTAAAGCTAAGGTCATTGCCGCGCATGCGTGTTACCCAGTGTCCAGTAAAGTGTATACTCCATACAATATTATGTAAGTTGGGCAGTATGTATAATACCAATTTCAGCGTCACTGACCGCTACCGGAATAACAAGAATGTGTATGCAACTGGTTGTGCAAGATATCATAAGTCAGCACTTCCTCGCACGCGACACTGAACTTTATTTACAATACTTATAAAGCCTATTTTAATTTACACGTAAAAGGTACTAATTTTGCACAGTCGTTGGAGAAAAATTAAACGGAAGTTGTA
Organism: Micrasema longulum; assembly: GCF_059751315.1. NCBI lineage: Eukaryota > Metazoa > Arthropoda > Insecta > Trichoptera > Brachycentridae > Micrasema > Micrasema longulum. Next base: position 31,282 of record NW_028279551.1, on the reverse strand, counting down.
CCTACATACTGATTTCAACTAAAAAGGGTCCAAATATGTTGCAACTGAGAGGGAAAACGTTTTTGAGAAGGGAATATTAAAGTATAGGCATTTACAAGGGTTATGACCTTCCATTAGCTGGTTTACGTGGCCACTTTACACACATAACATTCACCATTCTGTCCATGACCACTGTCAAAAGAAGAAAGGCCTCACACTTAGTCACATATTCCTCAGTGAGAAGTATGCCCTTCTTAAACGTATTATGGAAGAAAAGATAGAGGGCAGGGGGAGTACGGGACGGAGAAGAGCATCATGGTTCAGAAATCTCAGACAGTGGTTTGATGTGCCTGATGCAGCAGCGCTGATAAGACTGGCCAAGGATCGTGATGAATTCAGAAAGATGGTCACCAACCTCCGGTATGAGCAGCAAAAAGCAGAAGAAGCGCATGTTTAAACGACCACATTTCCTCAACTCTTCCATCTGTTGACTTCTGTGAAGTAAAAAAACTGAAACCTTCATCATGTAGGCGAGCTTCATCCGGCTGAACCAATTCGCTTATTAGGCAACGCCTGAAAAACATGGGCAGAATGGTGAATATCACACAGTGTGTAAACTGGCCACTTGAACATTAGGTTATAAGCTTTGTAATTGCCTAGACTTCCATATTCCTTTCTCATAAATGTTTTTCTTCGCTGTTGCAAAAAAATAGTTCCCAATAACTTCCTAAGAAGAGATGCAGCCTGTCTACAAACGTTTGGCCATACTAAAAAAATTGGCGATTAAAAAGATTCGTTTATTTAACACATTAATTCTCTGTTCCCGAGATTTCACTTTATCTGGAACAAATAAACTGATGACCAAAAGTGCAAGTGAAATAGGCAGACGAATGCGTCAACCACTTCCTTAATCGAGATTTTTATCTGGGAGCAGCTAACGAGTCGAAAACACTCGTCCAGGGTTCTGGTTTTATTCCACACACAATACTGTATTCTTCATCCGCCTGGACACTAAATACATTAAGACATAAAAAAATTAAATTAAAATAAAATGATTGCGCTCACCACTAGACCACAATATTTGTTTTAATTATTGATTTTTATTATTGATGTCCTTAATAATTGTTTGTAAATATTATTAATATTTGATGCATTAACTTTATGGCCCAACATTTTACTAAATGTTATTAATTATTAGTATAAAGGTATAACCACTTATCGACTATTCTATCTCTACCGGTTTTAAGACCTACCCATCTCTTCGTCAGGACACTAATTAAACCAACATGCCAAACCCACGATACACCTTCACCATAGTTGTTGCACAAAAATATAAAACGAACATGCCATGCATTTTAATAGGCAACCCTTATATTCACTGATTAGGTTATGAGAATATTTTACGTTGTGGGAGAAATGGTTGAAAAAATAGGGAGGAGATGAAGGAATGGGCGTGAGTTTAATAGATGTTGGGTGACTATTACAATGGAATATTGAAATGAGTGGCATATTGTTTTTATATTTTTGTGCATGAAGGTGTATAGTAAGTTTTGCATGTTGGTTTAATTAGTGTGCTGACGAAGAGACGGGTACGTCTCGAAACTGGTTGATGTAGAAAAGTCGGTTAGTGGTTTTTTACTTTAAAATATTTTAAATTAATTTGAAAAAATATGTTCTTCAGAAATTTTGATACAAAATTGTAATGTTATTAAAAGTTTATATCAGTTCTTTAAATGTTTTAAACTAAATCAATAAAGCGTAAATAAATACAAATTTTAATAAAATTGAATGCATTATTTTGTAAAGTTCATTTTCCTTCATGAAGTCGTTTCCTTAATTTGTAGAAATACTCGTATGATAATAAATATTATTATCTTAAAGAAATATTCAATAATACAGTGAGAGAGTGATGTAAGATATCTACATTAATATTCAAAGGTTGTGTCTAATATGTCAAATGTGATGTAAATTGCATAGACAGGAATATGTAAAGGGGAAAATTTTCTACTTTAATATGTACAATGTGAATACAGTAGTAATAGCCAGTTCGTTCCATATTGCAATATGCGAAAAAACTGTCTCGTTACAGAATTTGAAATCTATACCAGTGCTTCCGTCTGCTTTAATTAATTACAGCAACAATACCTGTATTTTTTGGCAATGCGTAATATGTTCTTCGGGAATGCGGAGTCTGTGTTTAAAGTATGTGTTTTTTTGAAATGCGAAACTACGTCTAGCGTTTTTAGGTAAAGCGGTGCCCCTGAATTTTGGTAATAGAAAATTTGTATTCTTGGCAATGCGAAGTCTGTGATTTTGGAAGCGCGGCATCAGCCTTTTTAGGGTAACGCGAAGTCAGTATTTTTATGTGTTTTTTTTCGTAATTCAGTGATTGTGTTTTTGGCATTTGTTTGTTTTTGTCATGCGGAGTATGTGTTTTTGGAAATGGGGAATTTTTGCTTTTCATTATCAGAAGAGTCTCTGTTTTTAGAGTCCCTGTTTCGGGTTTTTTTGTGTTTTTCGTAATGCGGACAATGTGTCTGGCAATGCGGGGACTTTTTTTTGTAATCCAGTCTATATTTTAAGTAACATGAGGTGCGTGTTTCCAGCAATGCGGCGCCGGTTTTTGTAATGCAGAACATGTGTTATTTTTTTTGTATTCGTGTTTTTAGTAATGCTGAGTAAGCGTTTTTAAGCATGCGGAGATTGTGTTTTTGGCAATGTGGTTATTTGTTTTATTGTTATGAGAATTTCAGCGTTTTTGGAAATGCGGTTATTTGTTTTGGTAATGCAGAGTCAAATTTTTAAAAAAATATTTGAACTCATTCAAAACTGTAGGTAATATTTAGATCGCAGTAAAATCAGTTTAAAAAATAAAACACCATCGACCTTATACATTAATTTGGTATAAAGTTAGTGGTAGAATACGGATGGGAATACCATCCTTATTATAGCGGTAGAATAAGGATTATATTCCCATCTTTTTTCTACCACTTTGCCTGGCGTAACTTTATACCATGTTTATAAGTAAAGCCCATTGACAAAAATGTATCTTTGTAAAAAGATGTTCTGTTGAAACTGTTTTTCGATTATGTTCCGTAAATACTTGTAACATTGACTTTCACATGATCTATTATCTAAGTAATCTTAAGAAACTACATTGTACCGAATACCTTCTCTAGTCGAATGTCAAACAAAGCATTCTTAAATATAACAAACCATAAATTACAGGCGTTCCTCTCTTCCGAAGAGTGGGCAGATGAATAGAAGCATTTCTCTTTCCTTTTGGGAAGTGTAACGATCAAAGAAAACATGGAAAAGAAAACAATCGATTTCAGGTCATTACTCAAAATGTACAGTGACCCACTGAGTGGTCATATCTCTCCGCGAAATCAAGGTCGGGTTGCGTGACCTCCGCTTAGAAAAACCTTATTTTGAAATATTACACTTTAGTGTAGATATGAACATTTAAGGTATCTTTGAAACCTTTTGAACTAGCAATGTAAATTCTATCGATGTTCATTACACATATATTAGAGTTGGTTCATAAAATCTATGTACCCGAATTTATTTATACGCCCTATGGGCTTTTACATTTCGCCGCGTTTGGGAAACAGGGTTCTATCTAACAAAATATGTTTTTGTACATATAATTTTTATTTTATTTATATTTGAATTAGTTAGTTAGTTATTAGTTCTATATGCATTAAAATTTTGAAGAAAAATGAAATCGATACTTAATTATTATTAAGTTTAATAAGACAATATTAATTTCAAATATTAGATGAAATAATGTCTTCAGTTCAAACGTTCATGTCTCAAATAAAATTATGAATCTAAATAGAACCTGGTTTCCACAACGCGACAATTTATTAGCAATACATTCAAGTGCAGAGTGCAGCAGTATAACATAAGTATGCACATGAAGCTAAAAGTAAGAATAATATAAGAAGAACTAAAAGAAACAATAACAAGTTAAAATAAGAAAATGGGTACATTTCATATGAATACGGGTATTCAGTGAGATATTAAATATATTTAAATATATGTGTAACTTCACTTAAATCAACAAATGGAAGGATTGAAGAAATATGGATGTTCAAACATAATAGTAAATGTTACACAGTGTGTAAAGTGGCCACTTAAACCAGCTAATGACAGGTCGAAAGTCCTGTCAATTTCTAGACTTCCATATTCCCTTCTTTAAGGTATTCCCCATCGCTGTTGTAATTTGTTAATCTTAATGACTCCCGAGGGGGTGAAATGTAGTATTTTGTCTGCAAACACTTCGACAAACTCAAATATTGAAAAAAACATGTGGTAAAATTAAGTTAATCAAGAGTAATATGAAGAAATTTTAATTTTAAATAAGAAATACAGATTAATTTATAGCGTTTAGAATATTTTACCTAAAATTGAAGATTTAACGTATTTACTGCCACTATAAATACTTGTATGTAGGTAGGTTTACAAATTGAGGGCTTGGGATTATATAAAAAAATACATAAGAATATGTTTATGTGTGCCCTGCTTCAAGATTAAAAATAAAAATAAATAAAACAAAATAGTTAGAGAATTAAGAGTTTTTTTTTTTCTAGATTGGTAAACGTGATTATTATTAATCTGTCAACATTCGGCCATTTTGGACGCGTAGCTAGATATTGACAGACAAGTAAGACGCGTTTTGGTGTGATCGGCGAATTCTTTAAATTATTCTAGAGTGAAAATGTTGGACGACTGCTCACGCATCGTGGCTTTATCGCGACTTTTTAACAAAAAAACCCGACTGCATTGATGTCCAGCCATAGTAGTCGCCGAACTTGGATGCGACTTATTCCTGTTATTAAAAAGACGACGTTTTGCGACAGAAGACCACAGTTTAAATATCTGACTTGATGGTTGAGGGTTGGAGCTCCTACCTCAGTTAGAGATTAACAGAAGACACGAGATTGCTGTTTGAATGTGTATTCATTACATGGCGAATAAGATACAGCACTTGGTTGTGTAGCGCGATGGTGGGTTGAAAACACTGCACTTGGACTACATGCTGAAACTAAGTAACCGCGTTGAACAGGACTTTTTATAGACCACGTTCCTTTGTTCTTCATATCTCAATGGTGAAGACGATGTTAATGTACTGCAGGACGTTGATCCCGTATTTCGCAGAATGTAATGAATTTAATTCAATAGAAAACGTTGACTTGCTTCTTGGAGTCATGACTCTTTACTTCAGGTGAAATTATTTAGAACGTGTGTGTCATCGACCATGGATTATGAACCCCACATGAAGCCTATTGATAATTTATAATCAATTGTCGAAAGAGGCAAAATGAGCAGTTCACAATGGAGTCCCGGTACCGACTCTGATGTATGGGATCGAAGTGTGGACTATAAATAGCATGGATGAAAGTAGGCTAAATGCTGTCGAAAAGCGATCTCTCAGGCGAATATGTGTTATAACTATGCACGATAGATGCACAAATTTCAAGATTCGTATATTATGTTAAGCTGAGATAAGCATTATGACAAAATTAAGAAAGGAGCTCTGCGTTGGTTTGGACACGTAGAGCGAATGGACAGCGAAAGGACGTCGAAAAAGATTTACGATGCGAATGTTGATGGATGCAGAATTAGAGGAAGACCGAAAAAGACACGGCATGACCAAATCCAACAAATATTGAAGATGAACATGTCAAAAGTCGGATTAATCGGCACGCGTGCACGAGAAGATGAATAAATCTAGAGGAAGCGCTATCTGTATGCCAAGACAGAGTGATGTGGCGTTCTATCTTATCTGCTTACCCTTACAGGGAAACGGCTTAGTGGTTTATTTTTTTGTTTTTTTTGTTAATTGATGTTTCTCAATAAATTCAATGTCCATGAAATGTTATAAAGTCATTTTTTTGTTTTCGCAAAATCGGGTAGTGATCAGAGGTCCGAGGTTTGCCCATCTAAATCAAATCTCAATCAAAATCTAAATCATAAATCTATTATTTGTAAACGAATTCATTCACCGCACACGGTGATTATTAATGAGTGGAGAACATAAAGTACCTTCGTTTATAAGGCCATCAATCCACCATCTGTAAGACTTGGAATTATTCATGGAGTACCTATTAGTTTCTATCATCTATCAGCCCCATTGACAGATGTTCAAAGGAAGTTAAGTTGTCAGAATCTGACGTGAATTACTATCTTAGAAGTAAAAAAAAACTTCTAACCGTTTGTTTGCAAAAAACACTCGAGACACTTCACTCGAATGAAGCATTCGAAAACAAGCGATCAAATAAGCTACAAAAGATTTCATCTGAATCTTTTTATAAACATGCAAATTTTATACACTCGTGAATTACGTTTTTATTAATGTTATATCTTAGCGCTATGTCTTCTAGGTGTTAATACTTATTGTATTCTACAGTAAGTGTTTTTTTGTTACCTACACGATTTTAAATATTAGAAATCTGTTCGTTATCGTAATTAGGATAAAAAAAACATATCAAAAGAATCCAGTAAGTAGCAATGATTCATATTAACATTTTCTTGTATACCTACCAACGGGCCATGCCTTTGTGGGATTTTTTGTTACTATTTTTACTATTAATATGTTTTTCATTGTTATGTAATTATGCTTCATTTTTTTAATACTCAAGCATAAAAAACTAAAAAATTTAAATAAAAAAAAAAATAAAAAAAGAAAATATCAATAAATTATCCATGGCAACTTACACATAAAATTTGTAAAAACAAATAAATTTAAAAGAAATTGAGTATGTCCAAATGCTTGCAGATTGGCTGGATTTCCTCCCTAGGGAGTTATTCATATTTAAACTTATTGCAAAACATGTTCGAACTTCGGCAGAATGGTGAATGTTACACAGTGTGTAAAGTATTCTCTTCTCAAAAATGTTTTCCCTCTCTGTTGCAATAAGTTTAAACAAATAAATTATTACTAACAAAGTACTACGAACTAAACTTGCATTTATCTACCCCTCCGGTGGAGATTGACGAAGCTTTAAAACGTTTTTTGTTACATGATATGAACAATACACAAAATTTCATTTTTCCGTCATCGATGAATCAGAAGTATCGCGCATTCTGCTTTCTATCAAAACTAAACCCTCCGGCAGCGATGAATTGAGTTGGTCGATAATTCATATGACTTTGCCTTTTACTTTATCTATTATTATTCATATTATTATTTTTCCCCTCACATCTGGTTACTTTCCAACCCAATTGGATTCGGCTTCTGTTATTTCACTTCTTAAAAATGGCTCTCCGTCATCCAAAAAAGATTATAAACCCATCTCCATTTTGTCTATCTTTTCCAAAGTTATTGAACGAATAGCTTACAAACAAATTAATTGTTATCTGACACTTCATAATCAACTTGATCCTCTGCAATCTGGTTTTCGGGCTGGACACAGCACTACTACCGTCTGAGTTAAAATAACTGACGATATTAGACAAGCAATGCATGATAAACGTCTAACGCTTTTGGTCCTACTTGGATTTTAGTAGTGCTTTTAACTCTGTTGATTTTGACCTGCTTCTCGCTAGACTTAAGTCCTTAAATCTATCTCCATCCGCGATAAATTGGGTTTAAGCGTATTTACGTGGCCGTCGTCAATGCGTTAAAATGGCAGATGTCTTTTCAGATTGGATTGATCTTACCGCCGGTGTGCCACAAGGGGGGGTACTTTCTCCACTTTTATTTTCCCTTTTTATCAATCCAATAACAAAAAACCTCCCCTGTTTGTACCATTTATATGCCGATGATTTGCAATTGTATATTCATTTTGAACCCGTTGACATTGTTGAAATACTTTTTTGTAAATTGGAAGCACTTACTTTAAATAAAAAAATAAAGATCTGCATTTGTTGGAAGCAAACGATTGCGCTTTTCCCCAGAAATAATATCCTTGCGAGATCTTGTTGTTCCACAGCACATTTATAGCCAGTTTATTATCTTTACTACAAATCTCATAAGGTTCGAACTGTCAGTAGGGTCGCAGTTAGTCAGATCTTGCTGAAGGGTGAGATTCTATAAAATGCTGCGAATGCCCAGTTGCATTCCACCAGCAACACTGCTGACTAGTCCAACTCGTTAGCGTCCACATTGTGAACCTTGGGCAATGGAATCACACTCATAACGGTGTGATCACAGCAGATAACGAGAGGATGAAACGTGAGTTTCTGGCACCTCCAAACCAGAACCAACCAGCTAAGGGAAGGTGGACCCGACAAAAAAAAATTCACCAGAGAAGGCAACGGGAAACCACTCTAGTCATTTTTTTTCACCAGGAATCACCATGGCGAGTACATCCGATAAGCAGTTGTCCTGACTGCGGAATACAAGAGTAGAGCAAGACTGAGATGCTTTCACTGTAGTGTTTGCCAACATCGGGGGGCCTGACAAGGCACCGCAAGAAGATCAAATCTCAAAATCTTTCCAAATAGACGATTTTTTATTTAATGGTGCCATTTTTACAATAAACAAATAATTTCTATTAACTATTACAAACAAGGACTAAAAGTAACACAAGATGATGCTATAATGAACAAATAATGCGTGTCTCGACATGATCTACTCGCAAATGAAACAAATACGCCGCCCAGTCACCCCCGCACGCACCGCAATGAGACCTGTCACGCGCGAAATGCATTCATCTTTTGCCGAGCATCAGGCGCTTCGGCTGAGAGCGTGGCCGAATAATCGTTGTTCGGCCAAATCACCATTCGTGGCATCTCCAGTGTCGACCTGCAAATTAGTACCTACTTACGAGTATAGGTCCCGGCTAAAGAAATACTTCGTACGATCAGTTTTTCAAATGTGGAATGTTGATTTAAACTTTGTTTATTTTTTAATATTCGAAGAAACGTCATGTTTATATTTTTGTAATTTTGTATTCGGTTTATTGCTTCATTAACACGTTTCGTTTAATTGAGAAGAATTTAAAATGAAGAAATTACCAAGAAAGAAGTCAATGATATCAGCTACAGCATTTTTAACGGGTAAACTGTTCACGCACATTTTACAAAGAATTTTTGTTTCAAAATCATAGAATTAAGAATAGTTCAGAAACCGCATACGCGCATCAAACCGAAGGCGACTAAACTACTCTTAAATGAGTAGGTTTACGTTTTGACCCATTAGTTTCTTTGTAGACGTCGCTTAGTACGCAACTCTTGATTTGAATTCAACTATGCCGTGTTGTGTCCTTTTAAAGTGTAGAATTACTGCTAGGATATTAAAAAAACAGGATAATGTCACATTTCATTTGTAATTAGCAAACGAATGTTTAAGTAGCAAATGCATTACTTAAAAATTGAATTATTTTTCCATCTGTCAGGTTGTCGAAAAACAAAATGGAAATTTCGTTAGTGTTGCCAGAGTAGTAAATTTTTACCCTACTTTGTTCATCTAGTGAGAGAAGTAATGAAACTTATACCTCGGATTAAACAACGCCATGGGGGACATTTGAACGACATTATCTTTAAAACATCAAATATTATTTAACATGATATGAAAATATCCGTTTTATGTAAAATAAAATTTGTTTTGTATTAAAAGTTCAAAGTTCATTAATTCAATTACTCTTATTAAATGACCCTTCACTTATCTACTCGGTTGTGTCAATCAATGTTTCCGCGTGCACAATAAAATTTTAGAGAAATGAACAGATTGCTTTTTTTTTACCTTACATTTGTGTTATGATTTTTATTCCCATCAAGCAACATTACGCATCATGAATGCGCGCGGTGAAAGTGGGGCATAGTGGGGTTTTTTTTGGACACAGTCCGATGTATTCAAATATGATTCTACGCTCCTTCTGGATTATTCTTAATTCTATGGTTGAAATTTACTGCAACAGAGAGGGAAAACACTCTTAAAAAGAGAATACGAATGTCTAAGCATTTACAGGGGTTACGACCTATCTGGCTGGTTTGCGTGGCCACTTTGCAAACTGTAACATTTACCATCCTGCCTCATTGAAGTATAATCAAATAGACCTGATGCTTCGTAGAACATCATCATCATTAAAATATTACAACAGAGATGAAGAACATTTAAGAGAAGGTAATATGGAAGTCTAGGCATCTACAGGGCTTATGACCTGTCAATGGCTGGTTTAAGTGGCCATTTTACACACTGTGTAACATTCACCATTCTGCCTATATTTGAACATCCATATTCCTTCAATTCTTTCATCTGTTGATGTTTGTGAAGTTAAAGAGCTGAAACCTTTATTTATGCGGGTGAGATTCACCTAATTGAATTATTTCACCTACATACTAGGCAACGCCTGAAAATGTTATTTTTTCAATTTCTATACTTCTTCATGGACCAGGTAATTTATCAACAATATTTTGAGTTTGTCCAAATTTTTGTAGACAAGGACTGGATTCAACTCCCTGGGGAGCTGTTTATATTAAAATATTACAACAGAGATGAAGAACATTTAAGAGAAGGTAATATGGAAGTCTAGGCATCTACAGGGCTTATGACCTGTCAATGGCTGGTTTAAGTGGCCACTTTACACACTATGTAACATTCACCAGTCTGCTTATATTTGAACATCCATATTCCTTCAATTCTTTCACCTGTTTCTTTCATCATAATTATTCCCTTTCCGCCCCTAATGGTGTATAGGGCACTGCATTGGTACACCAATCGCAGGGTTTCTTGATCATTTTTGTTAGGTGAAGGTAACTTGATCAGTCTTACGCCTCAGGTACCAGTCTAGGGACTATGAAATATTCTATTGTAAAGACACCCCTTTAAATAATATTTCATATCAACCATGTCGGGAATCGAAACGTAGACTTCTTGCATAGTAAAAAAACGCGCTGACCATTACACCACGAAGCCGCTTCATAGAACAACTGATGACAAACTATTATTTAATAGTGTGTCAGTACAAATTTTTTGTTTTTCGTTTTATAATGTGAAATAATATTTGTATTTTATTGAGTAAAAACTCTATTATTATTATTAACGATTGTTGGAAATTATGTTTTGAAAAATGAGCGCTGCCGGGTAAACATTGCCGTGGAACACGCGTAGTTGAACTGTCTATGTTAGTCGTAAATTCAAAGCTGTATGTCGCACTTTTTTATTCCGCTTCACATTTACTGCCTACAGGTTAGGTTCCGGAACTTGGGTTAAATGGAATACAAGACGGGTGCTTAGTGCTGCATATATTGCATACATATATATATAAATGTTCTGTTTATTTTTAAATATTAAAACTTCCTTTACTCTTCCATCTGTTGGTGTTTTGTGAAGAAAAAGAGCTAACAAAAATTTATCTAGATGAGATTCTCTGTTGCAATTTAAGAGTATTAATTATTGTTGGTTGTGAATTTTCAGTAATACACATAAATGTTCATGGAAGCAGAGAGAGGGAAGGAAGGTAGAGGTGGGACTATATCATGCCTTCTCCCTTTTATTTACCCACTTTTTACTTAATTTTCGTAATATTTATTTTTTGTAGAATTTAATTTTTTTCTTTCCTCCTTCTGTGTTCATAATAAATAATTATAAAATTTGTAAATGATATAAATTTTTAAGATTACTTTTCTTGTACTTTGTGTTTTTAAAAAATACTGTGATTTCCATAATAAATAAATAAATAAAAAAAGATAAGAAAATTATATGATGAAAGCTCCGCGAAATCATAGAGGGATTATTTTATAATTTGGTTTCATAAAAACATGTTTAATCAAAGGTCAATACTTAATTACACCCAGTTTTGTAAATCTGAAACATAATAGAAACAAAACAAACCCGTGGGAGTAGGCAGAGAGGATAAACCACCATTTAAGTCTGTATTTGCATACGTACCTCGCTTCCTCTACATTCATACGCCTTATCATGCACACACGACGATTATTCCGAGTTTTGACATGATTATTGTATTTGTACATGACATGTCTATCTCGATCTTCCTCGATTTCTGCATCTATCAACATTTGCATCGTCAATCTTTTTAGCCGTTATTTCGCCGTCCATTCGCTCTACATGTCCGAACCGCAGCATTTCTCTCTTGGTTTTGTCGATAATGTTCGTCTCAGCCTTACACAATGTATGGTATTTATATATCCATCATACATCACACATTCACCCAAGAGATCGCGTTTCGACAGCATTTATCTGAAACAATAATAAATAATCGTTCACTACGAGAAAATTCACTACGAAATCTCTCCTGGCCTCTCTGCCTGCCGTCAACGCCCGTGTGTTTTCCTAAATCAGGTCTGCGTCCCGAACTTTAGACGCGAACTGCCGATGAACTGACAGTCGTGAATGTCCTGGACCGCGAGAACCGGATGCTTTGTAAAGTAGGCAAGCGTGGTTGAGGCTCTCGGGAGGTATCAGTAATAAATCTCGCAGCCAGCCGTATCGCCTCCTGGGTTAGTTGTACCTATTAAAAATGGAAAATTATTAATTTTTATTAGGAATATGTGCGATTTCTTCCCGCACCTCAACTTCAACTCTGTTTAGTTTTTACGTAATCTCATGCAGATTTGCATATCTTACCTCGTTTTATTATGCAGTATGCAGTTGTCCAATAATTATCTTCGGCTTCTGAACGCCCAGTTAAGTAGCTGGTTGTTGCGACGTGATACAGATTAGTCAGAAACGTTCTACTGATGCAATTTCAGATTGCTTAAGTGAAAGGTCGCCTGGAAGTAATAGTCTCATTGTCCCTCATCATATTAATTCTGCTCAGGTCTCACGGCGCAAGAGAAACGTGTGAATTGGTGCTTTGAACCGCCAAAACTTTTCAGGATTTGAAATTTTCGGCTCGTAATAAGAATTTTTTTCCTGTTTATACATTATAAAATATAAAAAAAATAAGCAATGCCATACCTACTCGTATACTGTGAGGAGAAAAACTGAGTCTCCAAACTCATTATCCAAAGGTTTACGCACTAAACAGGTAAACGCACTAACCAGAACACCATGAGGCCGACTGATCTCCACTCGATTTTCTTTAGCAAAATTTTTACTTGGCAGTAGAAACTAAATAAATAAATAAAACAAAAAATAAAATAATAAAGAAGTCAAACGAATTACAACAGGAATGGAGAATACCTTATATAAGGGAATATGGATTGAGGAATTTAAGAAATATGGATGTTTAAACATAGGCAAAATGGTAAATGTTACACAGCGTGTAAAATGGCCACTGGAACTAACCAACGACAGATCATAAGCCCTGTAAATACCTAGACTTCCATATTACCTTATTTAAGGTATTCTCCATTACTGTTGTAATTTGTTAATCTTAATGACTCCCGAGGGGGTGAAATCCAGTCTTTTGTCTACAAACATTTGGACAAACTCAAATATTGCAATAAATAAGTCGTTTTACCATGCAGTGTGAATTTGAAGGATTCGTGTATAATATGGCTAAGCCTAAATCATTGAAGTTTTTTTTTTATGATTTTGATAAATTGAATTGAAATATGTATATTTAACGTAAATTACGTGTAAATAAATTTAACTAAAATACTTTTCAGATCATAAAAATAATACAAATTATCTTATTTATTGAAAACCCATAGTAAACCCTTTCATTCTGGGTTTTCGTTAAAAAACAGTAATTCACATAGGTAGCTAGAACAGAAAAAATCTGAATTAATGACAATTAAAACATGCATATTTATTATAAAATAAAATATATTGTATTAGTTAAAGTGATTACTAATTGTTGCCCTTTCTGTACCACTATCTGAATAAATATATTACAATACATTTTAACACATGGATATGTTGTATGTATACCAAATATAAGATTTTTTTATTCAAAATTTTCACATTCAAAATTTCATGCGCATATTTTAATTTCGACCAAACGCAGTTTTTTTGCAGGGATTTGTCTTGTTAAATAACACAAGTAGTGAATATACGTAAAAATAATAAAGAAACAACACTGTTTAGAGCAACAAAAACATTAATAATTAACTGCCATACATACCGAAATTAAAAAGTGGCGAGTTTATTTTTTGATTACTGGTATCCTTGTACCGATATTTCAACAAAATCAGGCCCTAAGTGATCCACACCGATTCAAGTGGTGAATTTTTTCTTTTTAATTTTACCCTGCTGTTTTGAGCAATAAAAGTCAAATTTACTCCCATGCCTACCGAAATAAAAAACAGAGAGTTTAATTTTTAATCGCTGGTATCCTTTAGTACGTTTGTTTTTTTGCTTATGTTGGTAGTGCGCATTACACAGAGTAGTTTGACAGCTTCTGTAGAGCAACTTTTGGCAGGTTTGTTTATTTTGGTGCAAATTCCTGTCATCCTTAATGATTTTTTAGCAAGTTTTAAATACATTCAATACAATTTTATTAATTCGATTGAATACATGAATGTTTTTAATGGTAATAAGACATGTTTAATGAATTTGGTCGATTTGTTATCAGATTGAGACCCAGCATATAACAGAAATGAAAGCGAAATAATTTCAAAGGTTTATGAGATCAAAAATAATAATCAAATAAACTTCTTTGTCTAGTAAAACTAATTATTTACTCGCTATCTTGATGTTTCAAAATATCAAAATCCAAAGTATGTTCATTTAGGTACTTCAAGTTTTAGTGAATAAAGTCGGTAAATTTTACCGACGAAAATAAATAAAGGTTTTTCTCCATCCGAAATCGCAGCTCTGACAGGTGGTTTTTATTTCTTAGCTCTTTTATCGACACGATAAAAAGCGGGATTGAACATAATTTCACGGTGTAAAATCGATTGGACGTTGCAAGAGTCTTATCTTTTGCCGAGAATTTTTTTCACGATCTCGTAATCCGCTGTTCTTCACCTCGAGTTCAATGTTACGTCACAAAAACAAAAGATTTTACTTTGAAAAAAAAACTGCCTAACGGAATTTCCGATCTAAGCTGTTTTGTAATATTTACATTTGATTTATAAATATTTTTACTTTCTTCTGTCAAGTTTGTAAGCGTTTAAATATGTGTACAGCTTAGAGAAATAACACGCCACTGGCTAATAGAGTCGCCCATACAGTCGGACAAACATCATTCTATGATTATCAACCACGACGTTAGCTACAGTTTACAGCAATATAACGAACCGTATGTACTCGGATCAAGAATTGCAAGCGCAAACCGAAACTGTCAGTTACACGTTTGCTGTCAAACAAAAAACCTAACCAAAAAATTGAAACGCTTTTATTCTTTACAAAAGAGAAAAGGCTTCTCTTGCGAATTGTAACTTTGAGAGTACTGTGTAGATATAGTAGATAATAATATGTAAATTATTTTTCTTGTTTGTATTTTTTTTATAAATATTTTACAGGCGTTGCTTAATACGACAATTTAACCAGACGACTCACTCACCTACATCAATAAATACTTCAGATCTTTTATTTTACTAGAAACAGAAATATATATTAAAGAAATATGTATGCTATGTATATGGAACATGGCCAGAATGGTGAATGTGAAGTAATTACTTAAACCAGCCAAGAACAATTATTTTTAAGCCTTGTAAATTATGCTAAGACTTCCATGTTTTCATAATGTGCTGTATATTTTTGCAATATTTTTGAAATGCGATTTTTGAAACATTTTTTTACCACATGAGGCTGGAGCCGCAATTATAGTGGCGAATTTCAACTCTGAAGAGCCAACCGAGAGAATTTTTTTTTATTTTTTATTTCAGGGGGAATCGAACCTGGAACACTTTAAAGAGTTATAGAATTAAATATTCATGTATATAAATGTACTAAAAAATAAATAATAACTGAAACACGTTCGATTGCAAATTATCTCATACATTATTGTACATAAAAGTCCGTTTTCTTTTCTAGAGAATTAGAGATAAATAGAGTTTTCTTTCAATTTTATTGGGGCCCTGTTACGCTGTAATTGAAATTTAAAAGTAAATCAATGAATTAAATTATGTATTTAAAAAACTGTACAGCCTCACTGAAAATTTTACAGATGGTTTTGACAGACCAAAGAGTGAGGAGAGGCGAGACACTCTGTGGGAAATTTCCATCCGTGGGCTGGGCTCTACAGAATCTGACTCTCATAACGGCTCCAATGTGGAGTCTCGTCAGCTGATTTGGGGGCTAGAGAAGGTCGCCACAGGTCACGTGTACGATGGTCAATGGGACGATATTGGCATGAGTGGAGCGGGAACCTTTTCTTTTACACACGGTATTTATTTTAATTTTATTAAGAAGTGTAAAGATAAATGTATTAGATGTATTATTTATGTAAAAATTATATGTAAATTTATTATTTTATTTTATTTTCTTTCAATCGAACATGCATTTTTATAAAAAAATATCGCATGTATTTAATTTTGTTAAATGAATTGAATAAGTCCGTTAATAAACAAAATAAAAATAATAAGTGTAGGTCTAAGAGTAAGCGTAAGTGTAAGCGTAAGTGTAAGCGTAAGTGTAAGCGTAAGCGTAAGTGTAAGCGTAAGTGTAAGTGTAAGCGTAAGTGTAAGCGTAAGCGTAAGCGTAAGCGTAAGCGTAAGCGTAAGTGTAAGCGTAAGTGTAAGTGTAAGTGTAAGTGTGAGAGTGAGTGTGAGTGTGAGTATGGGTGTGGGTGTGAGTGTGAGTGTGAGTGTGAGTGTGAGTGTGAGTGTGAGTGTGAGTGTAGTGTGAGTGTGAGTGTGAGTGTGAGTGTGAGTGTGAGTGTGAGTGTGAGTGTGAGTGTGAGTGTGAGTGTGAGTGTGAGTGTGAGTGTGAGTGTGAGTGTGAGTGTGAGTGTGAGTGTGAGTGTGAGTGTGAGTTCAAGTGTAAAGGAAATGTAACCGGGTTGAGGCGGATAGTGCCGCGGGGTCACGAATCCGAAGTGCGAGGTTAGAACCCCTTGCTACCACAACTTTATTCCCTTTCTAAATTAATTTTTTAGAACGCTTTGTAAATGGCCCTCAAAATTAAAATATTTAAATTTACCATAAGAATACGAATTTTTGTATTTGTTGTTACGAAAAATGCTAGTTTAAAAAACGTAGATAAACTATGTGCGCAACTAATTTCCGAGTTTTTTTATTTTATTTTATTTGGGAAATTAACAGTTCTACATACATATTTTTAGTAAACAAACAGATATAGTGTATAAACTCAGAATTAATAACAGATTTCCACATAGTATACAAAGTTAGTAAAGAAAATATATTACATATCAAATAAATACATACAATTTATACATATAAAAATGTTATTTTCATGTACTCAATAATCAAAGATTTTTTAAATATTTATTTTAAGAACATTAAGTTACTGTGAATTGGGCGGGATAAGGACAATAATGCTTGAAGAGAGCATAAGGAGGGGAGGAGAGATGTACATATTTATTATTATAATGTCTACTAAGTTACATAATACATTTTTAGTGTAAATTTTAAATCTGACAGAGTGATGTTTGTGTAATCTATATTTTTAAATTTTCTATTGTACGTTGAAAAAGTCCTACGAAAAAAAGCATTTTTAACATACGATGTTTTACTTATTGGTACATGAAACAGGTGGTACCGTCTACAAATCCTGGCTGGCACATGTATTGTTATTAAACCAAGCAGCTCTGTACAGTCAACCATTCCTGTCATAATTTTGTAAAGCAGTAGTTGGTCCGCACACACTCTGCGGTATTGTAGAGAAATGATTCCATGGAAGGTGGAGGCAGTTAGAGTAGATACATAAGAGATACCGGTTTTGTATTTAAGGTACTTTATAAATTTGTTTTGAATATTTTCTATTCTACTTATATATATGGCATACTGGGGATTCCATATCTGAGAGGCATATTCCAAATGGCTTCTGACAAATGTATAATATAATGAAATTAGGGCCTTTGGATTATCAAAGTGTTTACTCATTCGAATTATGAAACCTGACATGCTCAATGCTTGCCTGCTTGCTTGGCTGCTGCTATGCAAATTTTAAGGGAAATACAAAAAAATGTTTTTTTAACTATCGCCCTCACTAGCCTTTCATTTGTGCTATCTCTCTGGCAATACATGAATACCGTGACTAAAATGATAACGAACAATCAATAAACCATCCATCCAACCAATTTTGCACTTCGTCGAAATTGGCCAAGTGTAGCCCAGCTAAGCCATGGGCCATCGACCGGAACAAGTGATAATCAGAAAAGGCTTAATTTGGCGAATACGGCGGGTGCGGTAGCAGATCCCATTTCAATGTTTTGATAGTGTCCTGGACGATGGAAGTGCGATGGCAAGGAGTGTTGTTGTGCTGCAAAATCACTTGTTTGTGTCTCGTGTCCCATTCTGACCGTTTTTCGAGCAATGCATGATTCAAATTGGTTAGTTGTTGTTACTAGCGATGCGCATTGACAGTTTCACCCATTTTCAGCAGTCTATAGTACACGATTCCTTTCTGGTCCCACCAATCACAGAGAATTGTCTTTTCGAAGCGATTTGGCCGTGCCATCGATGTTAATAATTTGCCCGGTGAAAGCCAGAATTTTTTGCATTCAGGATTCTCTAAATGTATCAATTTTTCATCGCCACTAATAATTTTATGCAGAAAACTCGTTCTTTCTCGCCGCAAAAGCAAAATTTCAAAGGTGGCTTTTCGATTTTCCATGTGTCTCTCAGTCACCTCATGCGGCATCCCTTTTCTTTCCTTTTGAACTTTTTTCCATGGCATGTAAACGTTCAGAAATAACTTGTCGAGTCATGTTTAATGCTTTTGCAAGTTGATCGTGTGTTTGCGTATCTTATTCAACCAATAACGCTTGCAGATCAGCGACTTCAATCGTTTTTGATCTTCCGGAGCGTGCCTTTTCTTCAGTGTCGAAATAGCCACTTAAACCAATCTTCACAAGTAGATTTTGATGGTGCATGTTCACACCGTAGGCTTTCTCGAGCAAACGACGTGCTTCCAGTACATGTGAATGAAAATGTAAACATTAATGCAAATTTTAAAAAAATTGTTCGGCTCCCTGGTCTCGGTTCCAATTTTTTACATGGTTGACATGGTTTAAAATAGTGTTTTGATACAGGAATATATAAAAGTCTATTATATCACCAAGTCTACAATATACAATTGTGTATTTTTACTTTATACTTTTATAATAATTTTTCGTGTATAAATATGTCGTTTAAGATGTTCATTTGGCGTATATATAAATAAATAAATAGTCCCTGGACTGGCGCCTGAAGCATAAGACTGATCAACTCACCTTCATGTAATAAACATGATCGAAATACGCTGTGGTTGATGTATCAATTCGGTGCCCTATGCACCATTTGTTACGGATAGGGAAATTATTATCTTTATTTTTTTTTACCATATTACAGTGCTTAAGGGATAAACATTTTTTTTTCTTTTGCACGTTATTATAGGTTTTGGTTTGACGATATGTTGCGTTTTAGATCGTGTTTGTTTTTGTCCGTGATATCAATTATGGGTAGATCGCCTCTGAATATATCATCATCATCATTTTTCCTTTCCACGCCGGTGCATTGGGCACTGCATTGGTACACCAATCGCAGCGTATCTTGATCATTTCACCAGTCCAGGGACTATGAAATATTCTAGTGTAAAAACATCCTTTTAAATAATTATTTCATATCGGCCATATCGGGAATCGAATCCGAGACCCCTTGCAGGGTAAGCAAACGCGCTGACCATTACACCACGAGGTTGATAATATAATACATTTTTAATTATTTTGATTGTCTAGGGGTAGAGTACTCTGGAGGATTTCAAGATGGCCGTTTCCACGGTCACGGAGTACTGAGCTATCATGATGGAATCAAAATTCAAGGAACATGGGAGGCTGGGATACTCAAGGATAGACATATCGTCTTTAGCGATGATCTCACGTATTCCGATAATGATTGGAGCTATTTGAAATTTCCTGATAGAAGGTAATAGAAAATAGTCAAAGATCTCGCTTCTAAGAGACCTACACTGTTTAAAGTACTGGATTTGTACTTCTTACAATGAAAATATTTTGTTTTTTTTTTGTGAGAGATCCAATGACAAATTATTGCACAACATAGTTTGAAAAAAATGGTGACAGCATTTGTTATGTACTTGTGTGGTTTGTAAAGATGTAAACTAATACAATCCAAAAAAAATTCTTAAGATACATAAATTTTAAACTTGGAATTAGTCATGAATTTTTAAATTACGATTTTTTATTAAAAACATTAAATTTGCTTAAACTTAACGATAGAAGAAAAATTATAGACCTGTTAAATTTGTATAAAATTGTGCATTCTATATGGGATTGCCCAGAACTTTTGTCACTCGTCAACTTCAGGGTGCCTGGAAGGATAACTAGGAGGGTGCCACCGTTTTGCAGTAATAACTCACGCACAGTGTATGATTGTAATGCCGTATTGAGCCGACTTCATGAACTCGGCAATAGTTGTTCCCACATATCGGATATATTTAATGTGGGGTATTGTTCTTATAGAACAAACCTTATAAATTTTTTCAAAGATGAGCAGTAATCATATTTAATGTAGTTACTTCATATATGATTTTCTGTTTTTTTTTTAAAAATATATTTTTATTATAAACATATTATGTTTAAAATTTGATTTACTTTTTATATTAATTTTTAAAGTTCTCGTATACTTTTTATTTCAAACTTTTGTTTTATTTAAACTTTTTTTTTTTTTTTAATATTATGTTATATAATTTTTAGGCTTGATTATTGTTCCTTAGTTTTGAGTGCAAATATGTAGTTTAAAAAAATATCAAACCTTATATGTTTATATTATAAATTTGTAAAAGGCAATTATGCCGTGTATGTTAATAAATAAAAAAATAAATAAATAATACTCTGGGCCACTAAGATTAGGTATGTTAAGTTGTAGAGACAATGAAGAACTTCAGCCCTACGGGAAATTGTATACAAAAATGTTTTCTTGCGCGCGGTAAAAATTAAAGCATTAAATTGTGCGGTAAAATTTCTTAAAAATGTACGATGAAAAAATAAAAAAATATTTCAATAAAAACGCACTACTTCAAATGACGTCACTGGTTCATATGAACCATCCAATGATATGAGAGTATTGAAGGATATCCGGTTTAGTCTCCGTAAACGAACCAATCGGAAGAACTGTCATAGAACAACCTCTGACGTTACACGCGGAGATATTTCAGAAATACAAAACTTTAAAAAATCATAGAGCTGATAATATGACATAAAAAAAAAAATTGGCTTGGTTTAATATGCTATTAACAAAAAATAAATTTAAAAAGACACTGAACTTCCTCATTCTGGAATGTGCTTGCCAGAATATGTGGGTATGCAAATGATTGTAGATATGTCAAAGTTACCAACAACACACATACACTCCAGTATTCTAAATACAACTACCAGCTGAAGGTACAATATTTACCCTTGAGCAAGAACTTTTAATTACATAAACACTAGGATGACTCCGCTGAGGACGATCGACCACCTAAATGGCTACTAATTAATATTTCACTGTTCCTGGACTGGCACCTGGATCACTAGACTTAATGCCTTGCCTTCCATGTAACAAGAATAATCCAGACACACTGCAATTGAAGTACCTACCGATCCTGTGCCCGGGGCGCCACTGGATGCAGGTAGAGAAACGGTGATTGATTTAATTTTCATCCATGTTTTTACATCATTCCCCATCGATGATTATAGGTTCAGCTATGAAATGGCCATGGGGTTAAATCCCGCTGGAAATTCAATCCGCACTGAAAGAAGACCAACAAGAAACATTCCTAATGGTTTATATGATACTGGAGACGGTTTTTATGATCCTGTCCGAAACGTTGTTAGGGATGCAAATGATCTCAACGAGATAGTAAGGTAGGTAACCTATTTTTTATTCAATGTTTTTATCTCTTGTGTGGATGTGATGTCACACTAGTTGACATAGGATACAAGACTTGATATATATATCTTATTTTTAAACAAATATGAAGTCGTATTTTTTGTAATCTTCAAATGCACATTTTCACACCGGATTTGGAAAGCAAAATTTGTATTACTATGCTAGATGTTAATACAAAAAATATTTATCCTTCCTACGCGAAGAATAAATGTCCGCTAATTCAGCAACACATCTTTATAAGAGAGAGCACGAAGTTAGAACTCGTAACTAGGAAGATAGAACTCATAACGAGAAAGAAAGAGACGATGTTCTGTGGCGGGTGTTGTGTAAAACAGATTCAGTGAAATTCAGTCTTCAGTCGGTTGATGACAGTGATGGAAGACGCACGCGCGTAACATGAGCGGCGTATTGAGTGTTTATGATTTTTAATTTATTTTGCTATAACAGGGCTAAATTATTTATTTATTTGCATAAATTATGGAAAATTATTAAACAGTGTGTCTCTATGTTTTTTTTTTTAATTTCTGAGCTTTAGAATATTCCGTCTTTTACTAGTGGTAACACGACGTTAGATCACCGCGTGCAAGGGGATTATTTACCACAGTCTTTTAAGAGTTAATAATACCACTGTACCTACCAGGGGCGAATTCTCCCTATAACCAATTATTTGCAACTTACCATATTTTTTACATCTAAAGTAATATTTTAGGTTCCATTATTATAAGGAAAACATCACAAGCCATTGTTTGAATTTCTAACGTTAGTAAATTTACAACATATATATTTAGTTTAAAACCTAATTCCATGCGTCGAACTAGTGCGCTTCTATCGGCAGAAATTATTACTACTGGATTAACCCTCTCTCCCCGGTGATGTGTAGCTAGTATACATTGCGTTACATTGCGTCTAATAACTATAATATCTTTTTAATATAATAAGTATTGGATTTAAATTTTCAGTATTCTTTCATTACACATTTACGTATCGACTGAAATAATCTGTTATTAAATAATAAGTACTTATTAGGCACAAAAAAGCATTTTATCGGAAATCGGGGATAAATTACAAATATCATCAAAAGTATACTTCACAGTATACCAATAACACCTGGCGTTACACGTCCACTACATGCCCAGTCACGTAGTCCATTACTAGCTACTTAGTAGCTCTCGGGAAGTTGGCGCGGGTGCACGTTTCGCCAGAGTCGTTAGCGATACTTAATGATTTGTTCATGTTTTCAGCAGTTAGATTTGAAATATTTTCATCTTTGAATGAAATTATGGTTAATTAAAGCCATTTCCTATAAATATTCCCATTTAAAATTTCTTATTTTTTTAATGTGTAGCGACTACACAGCACCGTAACGCGCGGGTGTTTTTAGGATAGTAATGGAAAGGTTAAGCTTGAGCTTGCGCGGCCAAAGATAAAACTTTTTTTTTACTTCAAATCTTGTTAACCTGTTAAATCTTCCAGCTTTCCTAAATGCAATTTAGTCTTTCAACACTTCTTCATAAGGTCTATTATTCTTTAAAATAAAACTGTTTGACTTAAAACCATGCAAGGGAGGCAGAATTATACGCACCGGGTACATGTGATAAATATATAACAAATATATAATACCTTAACAAGAAAGTTAGATTATAATAATACTTGGCAAGTCCCGTTCGGTAGTTTGAAAGTGAATTTATTGTAAAATAAATAATATTTCAATCTGACATTTTAATCTTTAATATCAGCATATAAATATAAATCCTTTGGTGGATTTTGAAAAAGGCTCGCCAAACAAAAATAAAATATACATGAGTTATATGCAAACGATGACGGTTCAACTGTAGGTTATTCTTTAGTACCTATTTAAACTTTTAAAATAATGTTTGAAGTGAATAGTGTTAAGAGTAAATAAAATATATGTAAAGAATTGAATGAAGTGTAATTTACATCGTTTCGTGAATATTCAAGCGATTTAAAAAGACGTACCAATACAGAAATTTTCATTCTAATATTCTGTCTAAAAAAATAACAAAATTGGTTTAGTTTTGAGGTGCGTAAAACGGGTCAACAAAACGTCGATTTTGTCAATTTTAGTTAAGTATAAAAGGTCCGACATGCAGTTGTCTTTTTTGCATAGTATCCGGGAGGCATCTGCAAGATAGTGACAGACAAACAATCTTTAAATAACTATTTATCGAAATTCTCTACCACCGCATATCCTCATAATTTATGTAATCCAAAACACAAAAATCAAAATTTCAATTGTGTTTTTTTATTCTATGAACAACTACATACTCAAATCTAACAATAGCAGAGCATTGCCGGTTTCAGCTCGTTATATATAAACATGGATACATGTTACTTTCGTCTTTTTTTTATATCCATCCAATTTCAACCTTTTTTTTCTAATTTTTTCAACTTTATTATATTTGAACTTTTTCAGTGTTACTCTCTTTTTTCTATTTTAGAGAATTCCAAATTTCTTAATATCTCCCTCGTTGGTCAAATACAAAATAAAAGAGCATCTATAATGACTATATTTGCCATCGATTGTAATTACAAATTAAATAAAGTCGGAATAATCGACGTGCGTGCATGAGAAGATGTATGAATGTGAAGGAAGCAAAGGAAGTGTGCCAGGACAGAGTGGTGTGGCGTTCTATCCTCTCTGCCTACCCCTCCGGGGAAATGGCGTGATGGTTAGTTAGTTAGTTAGTTAGTTAATATTAAATCTGTCGAAACAGTCCGTGATTTAGGTATCCTCTTAGATGAAAAATTAACTTTTAATCGTCACATCGATAGTATTACTGAAAAATCTTTTAGAACACTAGGATTTATACTACGGCAAACCGTTTCAAAATACCGATACTCTTAAAAAATTATATTTTTCTTATGTTCGTAGTTTACTAGAATTTTCTTCACCTGTCTGGTCTCCTTATTATAAAATTCATTCCTGCAAAATTGAAAGAATTCAAAAAATGTTTATAAAAAATTTAAACCGTAGATTACATCTCAATTTTCCAGATTATCGCCAAGCGTGCGTTTTTCATAATATCCAAACTCTCGCTGATAGACGAACCACAGCTGATATAGTGTTACTCACCAACATAATATCTGATAAAATAGATTCCCCCGAATTGGTTAACCGCATTCATCTTAAGGTACCACAGAGACAAACGCGTTATACACAACTTTTCCACATACCTAAATGCAGAACAAATTCGTCAAAAAACGCTACGATTAACCGTATTATGGATACGTACAACAGGAAATTTAACGAAATAGATATATTTACCAAAAATATTAAATTTATCAAAACTGCCATAGGTAATAAATTGTCTTTGTCCGCATCCTCCTCTCCGTTGCTCTCTATCCCTGAACATATATAAGTTTTATAGTGAGAAGATCTTTAAATATAATTATGTATCCCCGTACTGCGGGCCAACTGTTTGTGACACCTGATTTTTATAATCCGAATCATTTCTATTAAACTTATATGTTATTCTTATTTATATATTATGTAGGTGCATATAATATGCATTTGTGTGTTCGTTTTGAATCAACGTTTCTCGTATTGTCAAACCTTATTTTATTGTTGTCATTATTTCGTATTTACTGCATTTTGTGGTTACCTACTGTATTGTATAGGACTCGTCGCACATTATTCATTCGATGTGTATCAGTTAAATTTAAAAAATAAAATGAATTTAACATACTTAAAAAAAAAAACAATTTACATCATTTCGTCATTTGAATTTTAACAAAAAGGTTTCTAACTTTTTACTAAGCTCTTTATTGTACCATTTTCAATACAATTTACAAGTTTTAAGCAAATATATTATTTTCATACTTACGCACCCATACACCCATACCTCTCCCTCTTTCATTCTCACACGCACATGTATCCTCTCCCTCATTCATTCACGCATACACACATTCACATACACATGAATACAAACGTCACACAAATACAATTACTAAACTTCTTTTCTTATATATTATGTGTCATTATATTTACAGTGGATTTTTTTAATTGGCTTTAGTATTGTTAAGATTTTTCTAATTATTTTGTTTATGTAATAGCTGTAAAAATCCCAAATAAAATGAAATAAAATAAAATAAAATAAAATAAAATATCCCAAAATTTATGTACCTTTCAACCTAGTCGAATGAGAAATAATAAGCCATAGTTTTAATGTCTTGTGAAGATGGCGGTATAATTGTTGGTAGTGGATATTGTAGTTGTTTTGTTAATATTTTACATAGTTTAAAGAGACAAAGTGATACAATATATGTCAACGATACCGTAATTGAGCCAAACAAAGCGAGAAGAAAGCAAAAATATAACGAGTGATAAATTACAATGTAAAAAGGAAAAAAAAAACAAATATACTTCGGGTTAATTTAACTGACAATCATTAATTTCCAACTTTAGCTGAAATACGAGTTTTTAAATATTAGGTTTTTTTAAACTATTTTTTTCTCTAATTTTTCTATCTCTAAATGGATGCGCTTGTAGTAATTTTAGATTGCATGCTTTAAAAAAATGAGTTGATAGGGAGTCAAACATTTTATTTTATGTACGAAGCAAGTACCTAATTGATTGTTTACTGTTAAATCATATAATTTTAGGATTCCGAAAAATCCTGAGTGGATTAAAGAAAATTACAGGAAAGCGTGGGACGAACCCGTTGGACCAAGGCCCGATCTTTATGAAGAGTGGATGAAATGTAAAGATTTAAATCCTGAATCGGAAACTAAAAATATAGATTCAACTGAAAAAGCCGAATACCAAAGACAACAGACGTGTAATGTAATGTTTCATTTCATATTCCCATTATATGTTATTTATATAATTAATAAAAGATTTGCTTGAACATGTAAGCATTGTTTTCTTATTTTGATTTGTGTTATTTGCCATTTCTAAAGATGATGTTTGTCCACATTAATCACCTAACAGTTTACTAGTTTCGAAGATGTTGGGAAAGCGATGAAACTGGTCACTGGTTATTTCAACTATGTAGATTTATCACTTATCTTTCATTCTATTATAAATTCAGTATTATTTTACTGTTCACTTTAATACGAGCCGTTAGACTGGTCACCTTGCCTTAGTGTACTTAAAATTATTTTATTTGGTTTGATATGGGTAATAAAATAACATTATCGTCTGTTATATTTATTTATTTATTAATTTTATTTTATTTTATTCAGAAAACATACAGTCATACAAAATAAGTATTAAACACAACAATTTTTTTTAACATAAAAAGACCAATTAAGTTTTCATAAATTGAAAAGATATAAACATTAAATGTGACAACAAAATAAAAAATAAATAAGAATTTTAAGTGGAAAAAGAATAATTGTTGACATTTGCGTTTTCCATGGAGGTAATAAATTAAAATAAATAAAAATACCGAATGTACACTCCGAGCCATCCACGCACACACATGAACGCACATATAAAACATGTACATTACATGCGGCACATATACATGGCATAAACCACTCAAGATGCATATTCAGCAACTATCCCAAATAATCGACCCCATGAAGAAATTTTCTGTACAAATGCAACGGGCAGTTAAAAATGTCTACATCAATACTGAGTCCATTATATATGTAGGTAAAGTGGTAAGTTCTGCATTCAAAAATCCAGTACAGGAAGAATAACATATGGCAGTCATCTCAATCAATATTTCAAGTCCACCCTGTCAGAAATCGAACCCAGGACATTAAGAATGGTAGACAGAACATTATACCTAATTATAAAAAATATATCACGAGATATTCATGATATTGTAATCATTCATAATTTGCCAGTTGTATATTTATAATATATGTACTAACCTACGTATTTAAACATACGGGATCTGGTCATAAATTACCTAGATACGCGGAGTATTTATGTAACAGTCAAATTTGTAACAAAAAAATATGACTCCTGCTTTGTACGTCAATCGTTATTGCATTGTGCTCAGTCGATTAATAAACATTAAAATCACTATACTGGCAAACCTTATGACAAAATGTGACACATTTAGCATACTCGTACGAATTATGACAGTAGAAATGGATAAAAGAAAATCATTTTTGCTTTCCGCATAGTGTTTTGAATATAACTTGGTCGCATTGTATCGCATATCTAACCACAAACTAACACTATAGCGCAAAAACGGATGCGATTCTTTTGTATCAAGAGACAAATAAATTAATAAAAGTGTGTATGTGTAATCTCTGACGAATCTGACTCAGTATGACAAGAACGCGTATTACAACATTTATTCGGCGAATGATTTTCTACGAAACAAATTGGCCATTCGCACTTGTTATTCGATTCATTGGGCCGAGTGTAGTCACGGAAACCCTTCTCGATCTTGAGCCAAAGACAATCTGTCTACGAAGTTAAGAGTTGTGTTTATGTCGTTATTATGATATTGGTGTTAAATATACAAAAGTGTCATTTGATGTTGTTGGCAACAAGAAAGCGTCAATAGCGCGAAATCTCTTTTGTTAAAGTGATATTCAGACAATGAGTTTTCGGGTTGTTTTGAGAAGAGTTTGATCGTGAAATAATGCGTTGTTTCTTCGTGTTTTGGATATTTATTATTGATATTTGATCCAGGTGTAAGATGACACCTGATTGGAGGTCGTCTTATGGCTGGGGAACGTATGATGAAGACGGCTGGGATGCGAGATATTATTTCTCATATTACACTACACTTGGAAGCAGAAATAATACCCTTGTAGCCTTGGAAGCTACGTTTTTATTACTTGTGCTATTATTTTCTCTAATAGCAAATGTAGCTATCATTGTTATTATACTGAGGTATGCATTTATTTATTTTACATCTATTTTAGTTTTGATTTATTTTATTAAGGAACAATGACAGCCAACTGGACGTACGTACACTTGTACGTACGATATTAAAATAGGTTATGTGATATTTTATTTTTTTCCGTTCACCATATCATCATACCTCGATGGTGCAGACGGCACTGCAAAAGTAAACTCAATGCAACGTACATCGATCATCTTTTACATGGATGTAGGTGGTCAGTCTTATGATTCAGGTGCCAGTCCAGGAACTATAAATATTCGGGAGTAAAAACACATTTTTAATAAATATTTCATTCCAATTATGCTGGGAGTCGAACCCGAGATCTCTTGCATAGTAGGCATACGCGCTGACAATTAAACCACGAGGCGGACTAATTTATAATGCGCGGTCAAATACCGTAAATTACGGTATTTTACCGCGCCTTTTGGTAAAATTACGTAATTTTACATCTATAGGTAGAAGTTAATAAATAGAAAGTAGATAGCTGCTAAACTGCCGATATGTACAGAAAAATAGGTCCCTATTATCCGCAGAAACCGTATTCAGCAAGCGAATTGCCTGATAAATGGGTGGATTCTGACTTGCATTCGTAAGCAGTGCATAAGATATCGCTCTAGTATAATTATTGGGAACATACAAACTGATGTATAAATACATATAAACATTTTCATTTCAATATATATAAATTTATTTCAACAGAGAGGGAAAAAGTTTTTGAGATGGGAATATGGAAGTCTAGGCATTTACAGGGCTTATGACCTGTCATCGGCTGGTTTAAGTGGCCACTTTACACACTGTGTAACATTCACCATTCTGCTCATGTTTGAACATCCACATTTCCTCAACTCTTCCATCTGTTGACTTTTGTGAAGTAAAAGAGCTGAAACCTGATGTGATAAAGGTTTCAAATAAATTTAAATACGAACAACTCCCTAGGGAGGAAATCCAGCCTGTCTGCAAGCATTTGGACATAATCAAACATTGTTAATATATATACTTCAATCTGTTACATACATCAAGGCACCAGAATATTTTTTTTCTAAAGTTTCTTGACTTGTCAACATGCAATAATTATATTTGTAAATTTTTCCTAAATAGAAAGCTTCTTTCTGTACCAACCAGTTGTTAATTACCAATTATAACAGTGTTGAGTAATAACTTGTCATTATATCGTTACTAATTATGAGTGTAAGTAGGTACATGTCTCAAAATTTATTAGCAATATGTACAAATTTAATATCTCGGCATTTTATAAATTTTGTGAGTTTACGATATGCGAATATAATACAAAGTTTGAACATCGTTAGCGGGTGTGACTACCTTGCTGAGGTCAAGTTCGATTCCGGACAAGGTCGACATGAAACAAGTATTTCAAAAGTGTTTTATCACTTCAATAATTATGTGTTGCCATATATTTTATCATAAATACAAGTAACAAGCTAACGTTATTTGAGCGCCGAATGTTTAAATCAAAAAAATTAATTTTAAAATGCCCATTTTCGAGTGGTACATCACAGTACCTTCATCAAACAATTGGTTAAGCTATGTTGCATTTGATGTATTGATGCCTCATGGACCATTAGATTCAGCTATGGGTGTGAAGATCATTATTTTTATTTTGTTACAGTCCATTCAAGTATTTAATAAACCTCACTCATGTATGCGTAACAAAAAGTTTTATGAAAATTATTAATGTAAGTGCCTACACATACAAAAATTGTATGTTTACTTGATTCACCGACAGGCACTGACACGTTAACATACGTTTATTTATAGTATATTCCCGACACATGCGGACTGAAGGTGTATGGTATGTTGTAATGTTTGAAAATGAAGGCAGTTTGAATAATATTCCGATGTCTGAGTCTGTTTTTATTCTCGCATTTGTTTATATTTTATTTCAATTTAATATATTTGTATTTTATTTTATTGTATTATTTTGTATTTTATCTTTAAACTAGGGATTTTGAGATGTCTGACGATTGTCAATTGTATAAAGTAGTGTCCATCAACCCATGTTTGTTTCTAGATTCTTATGGCGTAATGGTCAGTACGATTGCCTTCCATGCCACAGGTCTCGAGTTCAATTTCCGACATAGTAGATACATAATATTCATTTCGAAATGCGTTTTTACATTTATTTGACAATAAATTGTAGTCTGCGTTGTGCATATTATAAGGTAGAACAATATTTTGAGTTTGTCTAAATATTTGTAGACAAAATACTGGATTTCACCATCTAGGGAGTCATTTGGATTAACAAATTACGACATGAATGGAGAAGATTTATGAAAATTAAATAATAATAATAACAATTATGGATAACTTATATAGCGAATATGGGAATTCTAGGTCTTTACAAGACCTGTCATTGAAATACCTATGACGCATTTGCAAAGTGACTTAAACAGGTATTAATTTAATTTTAGCTTTTTAATTTAAGAAGTCTAATAAGTCAGCACTCTTACGCTTAATCAGCTACATCAACGCGAGTAAGAATTTATTAACTCTACGCAAACAGCGCACTAAATTTGGCGAACAAGTGGGTTTTAAGTTTTCCTGAAACATCACTTCACTCTCACAGTTTCGGACCTCTGCCTGAGAGAGCATTCCAT